>NC_048288.1:31141725-31262988 GCF_009762535.1 Notolabrus celidotus
TATTATTATTATTATTATTATTATTATTATTATTATTATTATTATTATTATTATTATATACATACACATGTACCCACATCCTCAAAATAAATAAATAAATAAGTACATAATAAAAATAATGATGTATAAAGTAGAAAGAAAGTAGAATAAATGAATGAGAAGAAGGAGCTCAGTTCTTGTACTGTCAGTAGTTTGAGTTGGGGAGTGTTGAAGGAGATATATCTCAGTCTTGTATTGATCATCTGACATTAACGTGGGAATCTACAGTTCTGACTTTTAACTCAGAATTCTGACTTTGATCTGAATTTTTTCACTTTGATCTCAGAATTCTGTTTCTTCTCTCAAATGTCTGACTTTAATCCTAGAATTATGATTTTAATCTTAGAATTCCTACTTTTTTCCCCTCAAAATTCTGACTTTTCTCACAGATTTTTTTTATTTGAATCTCAGAATAAATGTAGAAATTATACCTTAAATATTTTTGTTTTGCTCTCCTTCCCTTTAAACATCTTTCCTAATTGTCCCTCATCGTCTTCAGTACAATACTCTACATAAAGCTCTTAACCCTCCTGTTATGTTGCGGGTCAAATTGACCCATTTCTAAAGTTCAAAAATGTAAAAAAAAAAAAAAAAGGTTAAAAGTAATTTTCGCTATGAAAATTCTTCTGCTTGGTTTAATTAGTGTGAACAACATATAACATGAAAATGGTTCATTTCACATATTTGCAACCCGCCCTGCATGTTTATATCACATACTGATCGTGGGTCAATTTGACCCGGCAGTCAAAGTGGAGGCTAAAAGTGATCAGAAGGGTCAAATACTAAATGTTTCTTAGCATCTGTGTTACATACAGTATTTCACCCCAATCCCTTTCCAGTGTGCATTAAAACAAGTTTTAACATTAATTAAAATGAAAACAAGTGAGTTCTCCTCATTGAACCATGATCTGTGAGGATTAAAGAACACCAATGCACTAAATATTGATTTAAATGGTGAGTTATGGAGTTAATAATTTTTTGGGTTCTGACACTTTTGAATCATTAAATATTCCCCGGGTCAAGCTGACCCAGGAACTTTATTGTTGTTCCTAAGAACTCCTCACAGCTGGTATATAAACCAGGTTTCACCATGTTCCAGACCCATGTGTGGGAATCCTTATTTAAGCCATGAGAAGCAGCTGACCATATTTGGTAAGGGCGTTCCTCGCAGCACTGCTACGTCACTGCTGCGTCACGTCCGGTCTTCCCTTTTACTTCCGCTCTCTCGACATGGCGCCGGTAAGTGCAGACAGTCCCTCTGATTTTACTCTAAAACATGAGTTAGCTGTTGTTTTTCTCTGCTCGTGTCCTCTGAGTGATTAATTAAACATTAATCTGATATCATGGTGGTTTTAAATTAAAGCGGAAGTCGTTTATGGAAGAAAGGAAAGAGAATGCTAGCAGAGTTAGCATTAGCTCGTAGTAGTCCTGCCGTCTGCTTACACGTGTCTCATTCACAGTGACAGGAGTCCAGACTCCATGGATTAAATGATGAGTTTAATATATATGTGTGGTTTTTATCATCCCACCTCATTAATATAAAGTTTACTGTTATTATAAATGTAGTTTTATGCTCAGAAGTCAGTCCGAGGTCACTGAAGTATCAGTTTGTCTTTCAATAGTTTAATAAAGTAGAAACTAAATGAATGACTCTCCTTTTTCCTGTGTAATCATAACAACTGTTTTTAGATTATTAATGTTAAAGATCTATAAGCAGCTGATCTTACCTGCTTTAGTTTTACATATATTCATTGTTTTTCATTATTCATAAAGGGAAGAGGATCAGGGCCACTGAAAAATAAAATATAGTGTTTTTGTTCTTATTATTCTTGTAATGTGTCCACAAAGAAGTCAGAATTCTGGGGAAAAAAGTACAATTTATAAAAAAAAATTAAAATAAAAAAATGTCACCGTACAAAAAAATATTGCCCGTCCACCGAAAAAATAATTTTAAGTGAACCTAATCCTCTCCTGTAATTTCTGCAAAGAGGAGGTACTCACTGAGTTTCTGTATCAGTCTTTAAAAATGTTTCTAGATTTACTGCAAATTTTTTATTTTTCAAAACAAATATTTATATTATTTTTTAGGTTATCATTTTGTCTTTTTATTAATTATTATTTAGTTTATTATTATTTTAATTATTATTATCAGTTATTTATTTGTTACTATATGTATATCTCATAGTATCTTCTTTTATCATTTATTTGTTTTCATTATGTAGAATGTAAGCTGAAGTACTAAACCCTGATGTTACACATTGCAGCACAGTAGGTGGCGTTATGCACCATTACAATTTGGTTTGTGATCCACCATTAAAATCAGAGAAGTGCAGAGTTATAATTTTCCATCCTTACTTTTAAAATCTATTTAATGCCGCCAGTTTAAATTAGTGCAGAATAGTTTCTGCATGTTGAATAAATAAAGTAATTTTAATGAAGCGTTGACAAACTTGTGTCTCAGGTGATGAGCGACAACGTCACAACAATAACTTAAATTGATTTCAGATCATTGTAAAGTTTATCTCTGAATATGAGTCACCAAAATCAAACAGGTCTGTAAATAAAAAATAAATAAATATGGAGGCATGAATTTTTCAAATATCCAATATGCCGACATTTTCAAAAGATTTTGTCTGACACTGATAAATACACACCTTTTATTTTCATTGTAAAGAACACCAATACTCTGAAACTAAAATGCCGGTGATGTATCACAGCCTTAGAAATCAGTAGTTTTTAATGTGGAGCCTGACGAGGAGCAGGATCAGATCAGTGACGCTGTTGACTTCAACCTTCCAGCTGAAACAGAAGAGGTCCGCTGTGAGGCCAGCTTCAGGCAAGAAGTCCAGAAAAGGAGCTTCGTGGAAGTTCACTCTGGACCTGACCCACCCTGTGGAGGACGGGATCCTGGACTCTGCAAGCTTTGTAAGTCTCACTGCTTTTAGACTGTCAGTCATGTTTTATGGTTTCTCAATGAAGGGGATATTTTCTCATAGCTGTAATATCAGTCATTGATTTTAAGACCTGTGTGTTTTCTGTAGTTGAATCATCATTAAAGGTTCACTTAGTGATGTCTGCAATCAGCTAACATCGTGTCTGGACTAGGGCTCCCTTCCCTAGCTCCTAACCTACTAGGGTTCTCTTCCCTAGTGCGTCAATGTGCTCTGTTTAACAGGAAACCTTCCTCAAAGAGAGGATTAAGGTCAACGGTAAGACGGGGAACCTCGGGAACACCGTGCAGGTAGGCCGCATGAAGAACAAGATCAACGTGTCGTCAGAGAAGCAGTTCTCCAAGAGGTGGGACCCCCGAGACAAACGCAGCACACACTTTTATTTAGACATCAATAATTCACGTGTTCAAAGTGTGGTGCTAAATGACTCCACGTCTCCCTGCAGGTATCTGAAGTACTTGACGAAGAAGTACCTGAAGAAGAACAACCTCCGTGATTGGCTCAGAGTTGTGGCGTCTGACAAGGAGACGTACGAGCTGCGTTACTTCCAGATCAGTCAGGACGACGAGGAGGAGTCTGAGGCAGACGAGTGAAGAGTCGAGGCACAGCTGTGTGTGTGTGTGTTTCTGTCCGGAGAATAAAAACAGAGAAAGAACTTTGCTGTGTCGGGTGTTTTCTTTGAAGGAGGATTGATTTCAGGGTTGTTTATCTGACTCGGCACACGGGATCCCAAACTGTCCTGCTCGTGACCTTCAAAATAAAAGTGCCTCGCAACCTCCACTTGCCTTCAAACGTTGCTTCATTTCGCTGGTCTGCAGAAAATCAGCCTCCCTGCATACACATGCAACTGCTGCTGATGCTTCACTAACCCTAACCTCAGGAGATGTCAGGCATCACAGAAAGGCAGAAAACTAATGTAACACTTTTTATTTGCAAAGTTTAATCTTAAATGTAAGTATTTTATTGCTGGTTTTACAAAAAATGGGTAAAATATGCAACTGAAAAACATCTGCCCTCACTTTGGGAGCCACCTCTGATCAATGCTCGTCCACACACCTGTAGCTGAGTGCTTGCAGTGACTCATTGAGACACTAGGTGGTGCTGCAGGTGCTTCAAGCCGTCACAGCTTTCGAGCAGCATTCATGTGAAGACTCCACACTGATAATCTGATGTTTAAATTATCAGATTAACAGCCATCCTCAGTCTGCTGTACCAGGACTCAGGTCTCTCATCCTGCTTCACTGAGGTTCAGACCTTTGTTCAGTGGTGCGATGATAACCACCTTTTAATCAATGTGAAGAAGACACAGGAGATGGTGTTTGACCCTTGCTCTGTGGTTGATCACACTCCGGTCCATATTCATGACAGAAACATGTCAGGTCAGCTCCTACAAATATTTAGGTGTCCACCTGGATATTAAGTCCAGCTGGGAGACCCACATTGATAACCTGTGTTCCCGCTTGCAGCAAAGACTGTATTTATCCCGTCGGCTCAGGTGTGAATTAATAGTCTATGTTGTTGTTTTATGAGGCTGTACTGGAGAGTATCATCAGGTACAGGGTGACAGCATGGTGTGGTAACCTCTCTGTCCAGCTGAAACTCTCTTACCTGGTGCAGACTGCCATGAAGGTCATAGGGAAGACTGGCAACCCTTCCCTGCAGGCCTTTCCTGTCTCTCTTCAGCTGTCTTATAAAATAAAGGCAAAAAGGTCTACAGATAACACGGCCTACTTATAATGAGAGATCTTAAAGTCTGTCCCAGGAGTTTGAGATGTCTATATGCCCTCAAAGGCTCATGGGAGTTGTAGTTGTTGACTGAGGCGAAGACAACAAGTAGGCGTCCATATCTCTGGAGAGTCACTGGGTCCAGTCTCTGATGAATTAGTGATTCAGTGTTTCTCTTGGACTCTCAGAGCAGGAGCTTCTGTCTGTTCTCTGCTCCTGTTCTGCTGGACGCGCTCCAGACTGCCAACCGAACCTTTATCCTCTCTCTCTCTGAGTGTGTGTGTGTGTGTGTGTGTGTGTCTGGATTCACTTCCACTTGCTCATCTGTTGTGGATATAACACGTAGCCTCAGGAATGCATCCACCTCCAGCTGTTCTGCACACACGCTCGACATTTTACAGTAGATTTCAAACATTAGAATCAAATAAATACTTCAATAAAAGACCTTAAAGGAAGCTTTCATCGTCATGAAGTGAACCCTATCACTCTGAGGTTTTATCACTTTCTAAATGTTAACTTTTAGTGATGCTGCAGTAAAGTTTATCACCTCAACTGTGCCTCCAAACCGATCCGTCTCCTCTCTTTTCGTTTTTCCATTCTGCAGCCCTTTGTCCTGAAACTTCAGTCATCACAGTGAAGTCTCACCAAAAGCTGTGTGTGAAACCATATTTATGTGTTTGGACTGAGCCGGTCCTCTCACAGTCGAAACAAAAATAACTGGTTTTGAATTGAGCACCGGCTCCAAACTGGCCCTGAAACTGCCTCAGTGGAAAAGGGGTGTTGATAACCCCGGTGATGTGCTGGCTCTCGCTGCCCTTTCTATCTCAGGCTTTGGGGGACATCAGGAGCCATGGGGTAGGGTACTAAACTTATCAGTAGAGGGCGTAGTGGGTGGGTTTCTCCATCAAGTACCTGGTGTTTATCTCACATGTAGCAAAGCACGGCCACCTTTTAGTTTGACTGTTTTTATTTAAAGCTCCTGTGAGCAGCTTCCTGTTTGTGTTGGTTATGGCGCCCCCTGTGGTCAAAGAAGAACCTTTACTGTCGATAGTGTCTAATTTGATGAGACTAACTCTCTCCTTCTTGTCTGTAACAGTAAAATGTGTCTCTCAATGTGAATATCTGCTGTGGATGGAAGTAAACAAAGGTCTCTTAGATCATCTTCTGTGACACCTACCCCCTCACAGAGCATACAGGAAGTAGAAATGATGTCGTAGAAATTTTCCATCTTGTCGCTGATGCTCCTGTTTGAGTTTTTAGGTCATAATGAGGCATCACTGTTGATTTCAGTCTGTTTCATAAGCAGCTAAAAACTCCCAACAGGAGCTTTAATGAAGCACAGGAACACACAGGTATGAACTGGTCGGGTCAAAGTGGTGCAGAGACACAAGTCTTCTCAGTCTGAACTCAACGCCGTCTTTAAGAAGGAGTCTGAGAGAGTCTGCTGTTTAACACCGTCATGTTACCATGTCTGCAGGTAATCTGAGTCTGTGTGTCAGATTACAGCCTTACACTGCACATGCATACAAACACCAACATACACTACAGCAGGAAAATCAACGACCATCCTTTACACACACACACACACACACACACACACACACACACACACACACACACACATAAACACACACACCTGCTCAGTTCCCAGCTCTGCACACTGAGAGCAAAGAAACGTCACTTTTGATGGCTGCAGCTCAAAGTTAACCACTTCTACTCCCCTCACACACACACACCTACACACACAAAGACACACACACACACACACACACACACACACACACACACACACACACACACCTACACACACACACACACACACACACACACCTACACACACACACACACACACCTGCTCAGCCTCAGGTGTTGAATAATGCATCAGTCACATGGTGTCAGGTCTGAATGTTTAACGCCGCCGTCTCCTCTCGTCATTATTTCCTTCAGCTCAGCAGGAGACGTTGACTCTAGCCAAACTCAGGAGAACACACCACAGGTGAGTGTTTACCTGTCCGCTCAGGTGTGTGTTTGTAACCTGCATGCTGAGTGTTTACATCAGGAACTCTGTGCCACAAGTAGACAAGTGTGTGAGCTCTTCTCTCTCACTGGATCTGGACCTGTTGATGTTGAAGAAGAGTTGATTTTAAGCTCAGGTGTTTCTTTAAATGTGACTCAGTAAAGGCAGCTTCGTAGAAGTCGTTGAAGTTTGTTTGTTGTTCAGTTCTTGCTCTGTCGTCGTCGTATCTTTCCGTTGGGACATCAGATCTTTAGGTCTTCATTAATATTTCAGAGAGGGAGACTCGCTCTAGTGGGTGAGGAGGACGGCTGATGGTGTCCCATCAATCCCCTGCAGGCTCACACATCCCCATCCTTCCTGCATCCTATCAGAAGAACGAGGGAACACTCAGGATGAGGCTGAAAGAATGATAGAGAGAAGATAGGAGTCTCACACACACACACACACACACACACACACACACACACACACACACACACACACATATATAAACAGGTAAGAGACAGGTGTAGTGATGGCGGCCTGGCTGGGCCGGCTGTCTCTGGGCGACGCCTGGTACAACATGTACTCCCGCCTCCTGAGGACCAAACCCGTGGGCTCCATGGGTCACAGCTCAGACGACCTCACCGAGCTCGCAGAGGGGTCAGGGGTCGGGCTCGCCAAGGTCCTGACCACCGTGGACCTGGTGTCCCTCGGCGTGGGCAGCTGCGTGGGGACGGGGATGTACGTGGTCGCAGGGCTGGTTGCGAAGGCGATGGCTGGGCCCGGGGTCATCCTGTCTTTCATCATCGCAGCGCTGGCGTCCATTCTGTCAGGTGAGACGCAACATCTGCTGAGACCGAGAGAGGGATAGAGGTGAGGTGAAGAGAGAGAGAGAGATGATAGTGGGGAGACGGATAGTAGTAGTTGTAGCAGCTGGAGTCTGGACCACGTCCACAGCAGCAGAGATCCAGAGGAACCTACGAGACAAGGGAGCTCAGGGACTCCAGAAAGGTCTAAGAAAAGAGAGAAGAGAGGCAGACCAGAAGAAAGAAAAAGAGGAGAATAAATGGTGAAGGAAAGGACGGGACAGGGAAAGAAAGAAAGAAAGAAAGAAAGAGGGATGAATGAAAGAAGGATTGATATAAAGAAGGAAGGAAGGAGAAGGAAAGAACGAAAGGAAGAAAGGAAGAAAGGAAGAAAGAAAGATAGAGGGATGAATGAAAGAAAGAATGAAATAAAGAATGAAAGAAAGAAGAAAAGGAAAAAAGAAGGAAGGAATGAAAGAAATGTAGGAAAGAACGAAAGGAAGAAAGAAGGTGGGAGGACTGAAAAAAAGAAGGAAAGAAAGCAGGAAGGAAGGAAGGAAGTAGGAGGGAAGGAGGAAAGGAGGGAAGGAAAGAGAAGGAATGAAAGAAAGAAAGAAAGAAAGAAAGAAAGAAAGAAAGAAAGAAAGAAAGAAAGAAAGAAAGAAAGAAAGAAAGAAAGAAAGAAAGACCCAAAAAAAGGAATCCATAGCAGAGATCCAGAGGAACCTACAGGATCCCAGTGTGTCAGTCTAAGCCTATAGCAGCAGAACTAAGACCTGGTCCAAGCCTGATCCAGCTCTAACTATAAGCTGTATCAAAAAGGAAAGTTTGAAGCCTACTCTTAAAGTAGAGAGGGTGTCTGCCTCCTGGACCCTGACTGGTAGATGATTCCAAAGGAGAGGGGCCTGATAACTGAAGGCTCTACCTCCCATACTACTTTTAGAGACGAGCAGGCCATTAAAGGAACAGTTAGTATATTTAGCTGCCCGTCCTTACAGCTTAAAGCTCATCCTTTTATGTTTTATTCTGAAGGGGTGTGCTACGCAGAGTTCGGTGTCCGCGTCCCAAAGACGACCGGCTCGGCCTACACCTACAGCTACGTCACAGTCGGGGAGTTTGTGGCATTTTTCATTGGCTGGAACCTGATCCTGGAGTACCTGATCGGCACAGCGGCGGGGGCGTCGGCTCTCAGCAGCATGTTCGACTCTCTGGCCAATCACAGCATCAGCAACTACATGATCACGCACCTGGGCACGCTCAGAGGACTCGGTCAGTTCCATCAGGGTCATCTTTTAGTAGATTCACAGCAAACTTACTGAAGTTAATGAACAAGTCAAAAAGGATGGAGGCCTAGCTGTCGAAGTGCCCCATGTATGGAAGCTATAGGCCTTTTCATGTATGCATATGAAAGAGAGGGGAGATGTGCTCTCCCTGCCTCAGGCTTTGGCATTCTGCTAACGCACATGGAAGGGAAGGGAGCTCCCAGAACGTCCACAAATATTATATAACATATAATATATGCTGTTCAAATATAACTTACTGCTATCTCTGTACGTCTCAGGTAAAGGAGAGGACACGTACCCTGATCTCCTGGCCCTCTTCATCGCCCTCCTGGTCACGGTGATCGTTGCTCTGGGGGTTCGTAACTCGGTGGGTTTCAACAACGTCCTCAATGTCGTCAACCTGGTGGTCTGGGTCTTCATGGTCATCGCAGGACTCTTCTTCATTTCTGCCAGCAACTGGGGGAGCGGAAAGTTCCTGCCTTACGGCTGGTCGGGGGTGAGATAATTAAGAGTTTGGTTGACTTTAACTGACTGGAAAGTGAAGTCTAATAAAAAGTGTTTTCATTGGTCAGGTGATGCAAGGGGCGGCGACTTGCTTCTACGCATTCATTGGATTTGACATCATCGCAACGACTGGAGAGGAAGCGAAGAACCCCAACACCTCCATCCCATACGCCATCACCGCCTCCCTGGTCACCTGCCTCACCGCCTACGTGTCGGTCAGTCGTTCAAACAAAGTCTCTTCAGAAGTTATTTTAACGTCTTTGCTGTGCTGAACCTAAAGAGAGGGGAGGTGTGCTCTCCCTGCCTTAGGCTTTGGCATTCCACGTACGCACATGGAAGGGCAGGGAGCTCGTCATGTCATTTGTTTGTGCATCTTTATTTGTAAGCCTGACCTTTGACCCAGCTCGTGTCAATAAACAATGAGTCTTCCTTCTCTACAGGTGAGCGTGATCCTGACTCTCATGGTTCCCTACAACCTGATTGATGGCTCCGCCCCCCTCATGGAGATGTTCGCGGTGCACGGCTTCCTGTGGGGGAAGTACACGGTGGCTGTGGGCTCCATAGCTGGACTGACGGTCTCTCTGCTCGGCTCTCTGTTCCCCATGCCCAGAGTCATCTACGCCATGTCTCGAGACGGACTGCTGTTCAAGTAACGGCACACACACACACACACACACACACACACACACACACACACACAGGAGCTCGATGAGGTTCTGTTCCTGGGTAGACTCTGGTTCTTGTCTCTGTAGGTGTCTGTCTCATGTATCTGCGCTCACACACACCCCAGCAATGGCCTGTGTGGTGTCGGGGAGCTTCGCGGCTATCCTGGCTCTGCTGGTGAGCCTCAGAGACCTGATCGAGATGATGTCCATCGGCACCCTGCTGGCCTACACTCTGGTCTCTGTGTGCGTGTTGTTACTGCGATACCAGCCGGACGAACAGACCGACACTCACCAGTTCATCTCTGAGGACGGCGTGGACGGCCTGAAGCACCTGGACGACGGACCGGTCCCCACCAAAGACGACCAGATGCTTATCGGAGGCGCAGACGGCGATGGCTCGTCGTCGTACCACACCGGTGGGACTGAAGGCGAAGGAGACGACTCTGAGTTCCACACAGGCCACGCCTCTTTGCTGAAAAGGCTTCTGGGAGGTCATTACTACACCCTGAGGCTGCGGCTGGGGATACCGGACGCATCAGCCCGCCCGACCCCCGCCTCCGGCCGTATCGTGACCCGATGCACCCTCCTCCTCTTCTTCATGTCCTTCCTCCTCTGGTCCACCGTCATATTCGGCGTAGAACAGGGATCGGGCGTGGGGGCGGTGTTTTCAGGACTCATGGCCACGCTCATGGCGGGGTCGTGGGCGAAGCTCCTCATAACGATCATACAGCAGCCGGAGAGCGGGAAGAGGCTGCCCTACATGGCGCCGTGTGTACCCTTCATTCCTGCGGCGGCCATATTGGTCAACAGCTACCTCATGCTCAAACTGTCTCCTCTCACCTGGGCCAGGTTCACCGTGTGGTGCTTCATAGGTGAGTCAGTCTTGACTTTGATTTCTCATTATTTAATTTCTGTTAAATCCAGAGTTTCAGTTACACTTAAGATGTGCTTTTCGACCGGTGGACCCAGGGTCTAACTTTAGTTCAGGGGTAGATAATCTCCCCCCTAAAAAGCCTCTGCTAGCGGGGTAGTACTTTTCAAAGGTCCCGGGACTTTCGGGGGGCGGGGCCTGCAATGCTGAACGTGTCTGATTGGTAGATTAACCTCAGTGTTTTTATTCCTCCCTCCGTCCACAATAACATCACACACATCTGTGATTCTCTTGATTTCTCTTTCTTTCATTAGTTTTTATTTGTTCTATCTTGTTTGTATGTGTGTGTACTTTTCAAAAGAAGAAGCTGTGATTCTCTTGATTTAGCAGCTTGTAACAGTAGTCTTCTCTCAGCCCACCGTGAATGCGTCTCTCCTCCCGGTGTTCCGCTTTTAAAAGTGACCCTGTAAACTGGAGACCGGAGACCTTGAGCTGAACGTGTCAGTGTTTGTGGAGTTTACACAGCTGTTGAAACACAGAGACACAGAAACACATAAACAAATTTATGTCACATTTTTTTTGTCAAATTTTTCTGTCAACATTTTTTTTTTCAAAATTTTATTTTTTTTTCAAAATTTTATTTTTTTTTCAAATTTTTTTTTTTTCAATTTTTTTTTTTTTTTTCCAAAATTTTTTTTTTCAAATTTTTTTTTTCAAATTTGGTTAAAAAACATTTTTGTCAAATTTTTCTGTCAATTTTTTTTTTTTCAAATTTTGTTTTTCAATTTTTTTTTGTCAAATTTTTGTTTAAAAATTTTTTTTGTCAAAATGTTTTTTTTTTCAAATTTTGTTTTCAATTATATTTTTTGTCAATTATATATTTAGCAGCTTGTAACAGTAGTCTTCTCTCAGCCCACCGTGAATGCGTCTCTCCTCCCGGTGTTCCGCTTTTAAAAGTGACCCTGTAAACTGGAGACCGGAGACCTTGAGCTGAACGTGTCAGTGTTTGTGGAGTTTACACAGCTGTTGAAACACAGAGACACAGAAACACAGAAACAAATTTTTGTCAAATTTTTTTTGTCAAATTTTTCTGTAACATTTTTTTTTTTCAAATTTGGTTTTCAATTTTTTTTTTTTTCAATTTTTTTTTTTTTTTTCCAAAATTTTTTTTTTCAAATTTTTTTTTTCAAATTTGGTTAAAAAACATTTTTGTCAAATTTTTCTGTCAATTTTTTTTTTTTCAAATTTTGTTTTTCAAATTTTTTTTTTTTTTGTCAAATTTTTGTTTTCAATTTTTTTCTGTCAAAATTTTTTTTTTTCAAATTTTTTTTTCAATTATATTTTTTGTCAATTATATATTTAGCAGCTTGTAACAGTAGTCTTCTCTCAGCCCTACGTGAATGCGTCTCTCCTCCCGGTGTTTCGGCTTTAAAAGTGACCCTGTAAACTGGAGACCTTCAGCTGAACATGTCAGTGTTTGTGGAGTTTACACAGCTGTTGAAACACAGAGGGAGTTCCTGGGAATGCAAACTAGTTTAGTTTTTATTAAGATTTCAAAATATCCTCATCAGATATTTAATGATGGTCTAAAGACGTTTATGAGGGATGCATCCGGCCGAGAGTCTCTAGTTAACAGGGTCGCTGTTTAAACCAAAACACCGGCCGATCTCTGTGATCACGGCTTTTTGAGTTCAAAAGGATTTTAAAGCCGTGTTGAAACGTCTTTGCTACTCGCGCTTATCTCCTCTCACGTGTTGATTCAGTGAATCCATCTGTGATGAAATATAGCACCATCTAAAACAGACCAGCTGAGTCTCTTCATGCTAACAGGCTAACTGTTGTGTTGCTCATAATGATACCTGCCTGTCCGTCTGCTTCTATGGTGTCATCTGTGATGAATGGCATTCCTCTTTGTTTTACTGCCCTCTACTGGTCTGGTGGTGTAGTGCATTTACTTTTTTTTCTCCATACGTCACTGGCCTGATTTACACAATCTACCCGGGACTTCAGCCCGCGGTCGAAACGCAGACAACAATGGGGGCACAGGAACCTTTTAGTTCAGGGGAAAGTAGTTCTGGGGGCTCCGGTTGAAAAACAAAATAGGAGGTTGAAGTTTCCTCTTGACTGGTGTTGACGTTCAGCAGAAAGAAGAACAGTCTGTACTCTGGGTTCAGGTCTCTGTTAGATCTGCTGCTGGTCCACAGATGACGGAGAGAGGGAAGAGCTTCCTTCCTTCTGTTCTTCATAAAGGTGTAAAAGTCTCTCCAGCTGGGAGGCGTCTCCACCTGAGGCTCCGTCTTTAACTGCTCCCATGTGTCTGTCCTCAGGTCTGTTGATCTACGGGTGTTACGGGGTTTGGCACAGTACGCTCGAGCTCAACGCTCGCGAGCAGCAGGCGCACGCCAGCTCCTACCAGCGCTACGACGACCACCTGGACGACACCTTCTCCCCCGATGACAGCAGCTACCCCCAGGAGACGGACGAGAAACCCTACCAAGGCTGGTCCGCCCCTGAGGAGAGGGGGTACCCGTACCAGCAGAATCAGGACCAGAACCAGCAGTATGAAGACCTGGATGGAGAGCAGCATCAGAGCCAGTATGAGGATAACGGGGACCAGTATGGGTACCAATCTGGATCAGGAGGCCAGAATGAGAGCAGAGGGAGCAGAACCAGAGGACGGACCAATCACGGGTTTGATGCAGAGGAAGAGGAAGACTGAGAAGAGGAGCTTCCTGTTTCTTCTGATCAGAACTCATCATGAATAAACTTTTAAAGTGCCGACGATAGAAACACCAAAGTCACATCAGGGGATTGGATTTCTGACCGTCTCAGCGTGAACACCTGGTTTGGATTTCAGGGGTGAAGGTGGAGGATTGGACTCAGTCATGGACGCCTCCCACCTCACGGGTCACTGAAGGAGGGCCTCGGAGGAACTTTACTCATGCTTCCAGGGAACCTTCAATTTTAGTTCTCCAACTTTCGGACATGTTTTCTTCAATTTGGTAAAAAAAAAAGAGATGAAATAACGTTTCAAACTTTTAATGTTTTTAAATCCCTTCCACAGGAGACCCTGGATCTTATTTCCCACTCCACTAACACGACACCTCACAGTTTGTTTGAAACCTACTCATCTCTGACACTCAAACTTTGAAGCCCTTCATCCATGAATCAAAAAGAGGACACCCTTCTCCTAATCACCTTCCAACGTTTAATGTTTACCACACACGACTTTGTGGAATCACTAACAGGACTTCTAAACTTCTTCGTGCACACCGCAGACTTCTCCCTTTCAGCTCAGAGAACAGACTTGAACGTCTCTTCGGTCTCTGGATATCTCCCCTGTGGCGCTCTGAGCCCTGAAACGATTCCTCTTCCTGTCGGAGTGATCGGTGTTCACACTGACGGAGTGTTTGCTTTATTTATTGACTGAAGATACGAGTTGTGTTGACGTGTGTTCGTGAGAAGTAGTGTGATGTTTTGTCTGAATAGTGGGAATAAATTTCTCATACAGAGTGAAAACTTTATCCTGGGATTTATTTAAAAATGAAGGCACTCCTCTGATAAACAAGGTGAAATATGATTAGACAGTAAATAAGAACAAAGCAGAGGAGGTAAAGAAGAGCGTTTTCATGCAGTATAAAGAATAATAAACATCCAGAAAACAAAAAGGACAAATCAGAACGAAGCAAACAAACAAAACTTTAAGTGTTAGGAGGAAAACTTCATATGGGGGTTAAAAAACAATGTTCAGGACGATGGTAACAAAATAACATCTTCTGTTGTTTTAAACCGAGGTCACGTGAGGTCAAACAAAACCTCATCCTATCACACTTCCTGTTCTATGGAAGCCCTAAGAGGACATGTTTCAATACATTTTATTTCTCTGTTTTCTTCTTGTTATCTCAAGAAAACAAACTTGATCTTAACTTCTTTTCCTCAAAATGATTGACTGCAAAACCATCAAGAATATAATTCTGCACTCAGTCAATCTCAGCTTAAAGTAGAAAAAGAAATTCCAGACTGAAGATCTGCAGTCTATGAAACCAGAGACAGAGGACCAGATCTTCACACTCGCGCACTCTTGGCGTGATTGGCAGGGGGGTCCAGCGGCGCGGCCGTGCCCCGCTGTCTGGAGTAGTAGAAGCTGTTCTCTCTGTTCGGGGTCCCGGGGTCGGTGCTGTGGCAGCACAAGATCACAGCGCCGCCGAGGAGACAGAGGGCGGAGCCAACCCAGCCGGCGTACAGCGAGAAGCCGAACGACATGAGGCCGTCTTCCTGGTGAGAGCCGATCGGGAACCAGATGGTGGATATGATCCCGAATACAGCTGGAACAGGAGATACAGAGAAGTGGAAAAATGTGGATCCAAAGAAGGATCACATGAGATTGGCTGCCCGACCCTGAGGCTGTTTACGGGAAACCTGTCTCCTCCAAAAGGAAACAGGTGCGTGTGACAGATGAACCCGGTCAGGATGAGGTCTAACCTGTCTCACCCTGACCCTCCTTCCAGCCCACTTCCCTTCTCAAAGAGCTGGAAAAGACCCGCTGAATGTACATCCTAAAAAACAAAAGTAAGTTTCCCAACACCTGAAACGGTCTCTGACAATCCAGACTATTAACTTTCTAAATCAAAACACTGTATTCTCTCTAAAGGCCAGCAGGGGGCAACACGGAGAAGGCCATTTACATGCTACACACTGTACCTTTAAATACTACACACTGTACCTTTAAATACTACACACTGTACCTTTAAATACTACACACTGTACCTTTAAATACTACACACTGCACCTTTAAATACTACACACTGTACCTTTAAATACTACACACTGTACCTTTAAATACTACACACTGCACCTTTAAATACTACACACTGCACCTTTAAATACTACACACTGCACCTTTAAATACTACACACTGTACCTTTAAATACTACACACTGCACCTTTAAATACTACACACTGCACCTTTAAATACTACACACTGTACCTTTAAATACTACACACTGCACCTTTAAATACTACACACTGTACCTTTAAATACTACACACTGTACCTTTAAATACCACACACTGCACCTTTAAATACTACACACTGCACCTTTAAATACTACACACTGTACCTTTAAATACTACACACTGTACCTTTAAATACTACACACTGTACCTTTAAATACTACACACTGCACCTTTAAATACTACACACTGCACCTTTAAAAACTACACACTGTACCTTTAAATACTACACACTGCACTTTTAAATACTACACACTGTACCTTTAAATACTACACACTGTACCTTTAAATACTACACACTGTATGTGTGTGTGTGTGTATGTATAGCTCTCACCCATGATAATGAACAGGACTCCTCCCACTCTCGCGCGGCGCTGTTTGATCGCAGAGGTGTCATTCTGCAGCCTGACGCAGGGCATGGACATGAGCACGAGCAGCATCGCAGGTAACCCCAGCAGACATGCGCAGATCATCAGAGCGCGAGACGTCTGGACGTAGGCTGAGAGAGAGAGAGAGAGAGAGAGAGAGAGAGAGAGAAGAGATGAAACATGTTTTCACTTATCTCTGGTACTCCATCAAATGTTACAGTCAGGAATCTTCACGCATGCGCAGTCTTAATTCAATAAAATCCCCAAAACCACCTTTAGTAAACCTTCTTATTTGCAAGATTTATTCAAGTTAAATAATCCCTGTCAGTTTCTACTGTATCTATAATGTTTATGGATGGATATTACTCCATCATCAATATTGAAGTCATCATTTTAAACCTTCAGTTTATAGCAAACTCTCAAAACGAAAACATTTGGAGGGAAAACTATGAAAAGAATGCATGAAAATAACTTAAACTACAAGACAAATGTGGAATATTCACCGGAAATTAAGTGAAATAACAGTGAGGAGTTGGATTAAATGAAAATATTCAGGTAAAGTCAAAGCAGCTTCAGTTCAGCCCATGAGTAAATGTGCTGCATTCCACATCTGTGCGCAGAGACAGAGCCAAAGAGTTGAAGGAGGATCTTTTATTTGAGACTAAATGTGCTGTGATTTAAATCCTCATTTATGGGATGAAGCTGCAGCAGGTTGCAGGACTCATTTTAAACTCTATTTGGTCACAAGAGTAAGAAATTTAAGTTTAAAAGTCACAAAAACCTAAAATATCACAGACCACAAAGGGTTAAATGATGAGTTATTCTAGGAGTAGAACTTTACGCACAGACTAACTGCATCACTTTAATCATTATACTCAGAATATCTCCCCCCTCTCCCCCCTCTCTCCCCCTCTGTCTCACCGGGCAGGGTGAGCATCTGGTTCAGGGCCACGCAGTGATAGAGCGCAGGGGAGATCACGCACTCTGCCCACAGTCCCCGCGAGCCCAGCTCCTCCATGCGGACGCAGGTGGCCACCGTGTAGTCGCAGGTTCGGACCCAGTCGTTGGTTGCTGTGGCGACGATGAGCCCGACCCAGCCCGCGGTGCTCGCCGCGCTGCCGGTGACCTGTCTGCACATGTGTGCCATGGAGCCGCCGTGCGTCTTTACGCGTAGACCTCCAAGGAGAGAAAGGTTCTTCACGATGCGTTTCTCAGGAGGATACTGTCCCTAAATACTTCTTCTTTTGACTCTGTGCAGCTTTAGGAATTCAAAGTTGTGTTTGTTGCTCCAGAAGATGAATTATGAGTCAAAATGCAGTTATTTTCTTCTTTTTGGCGTCAAAAAATACAGGAAAAATAAAGTTCCAAGACAGATTTCTGCTTAAAAAATAGAGATGTTAACTTTTTAGGAGTTCTGGATCAGAGAAGTAGAAATTTAAAAGTAATCCAACTGTGTCCCGTTAGAGCACCACAGACTGATCCACAGAAAAAAACCCTAGAATAAGATTTATCATCGGGCGTGGTGAAACCTGTGAGCCAATCAGAGCGCGTGTGAGACCCTAACCCAAACCAGACGCAGACAGACTAGAGAGAAAAATAAAAAGCAGAAATCAATCTGAGACGCTTTAGATCAGGCATGTCCAAAGTAAGGCCCTAACCCTAACCCTATTTATGGCCCCAAGCTTCCATCTTAAAATGTGTTATTTATAGCACAGAAATTAATCCCACTCTGAATCATCTGTACATTTGTAGTTTCTTTAAAGTGCACAAACAAAACTAAAGTCAATCCAGAAACATCTCAAAAAGATTCTTATGGACTACTTTTATAAAGCCAAAGCTCAAAGGAGGAAACACAAGAACTCTTAAAGCTGACAGGTTTTCAAATGGATGTTTTTATCATGATGTGAAAATGTTCTTGATGAACACTAAAAGTTCAGAAGACACAAAAGAGGACGCAAGACAAGATCAAAATTATGAAATTGTGCAGAAAAAGTAAAATTTGGTGAATAAAAATTGTTCAGAACGCAGGACAAGAATTATTTAATTCTTAAAATGTTGTCTGCTTGTCAGAAAAGTCTTAAAAACAACATGTGTGATGAAATCCAGATCCTGATCCTGCCATAGAAAACATTTTCCTCCAGAAGAAGATAAAGTTTGATCATGTTTATGTGTCTTGTGGAGAACTGAGGAGTTCCTAGTCACTGATTTATTGAGAACAAATGTTAAATAATTGTTATTAAATAGATTTCATATATAACTTTTATGATTCCTAAGTCTCAGTAGGAGCATCTGGCCCTGAGGTATTCTGACAACATCAAATGTGACCCTCCTTGAATAAAGTTTGGACACCCCTGCTTTAGATACACAGACCTGTGCGCATGTGCAGATGTGAGGAGTTCATATCTGAAAAAGTCTCCGGAAGGATCTGTGATTTGACTCCAGCTGCCTCAGTGTGGCCCCCTGCTGGTCAAACATCCTCACTTTACTCCAAACAATCACAGAAAAAAAGAAACTTTTGATTAATTATTCATTTATTAAATAATTTCAAGCAGGATACCATAAAAATGTGACGATTAAAGACACCAGTCTCTACCCTGATAGTGACTTTTTTTAATCCACAGACATGTTTGTCCAGAATATAGTGATATAAAACATTAAACTTTCATTAATCACTTACAAAGTCTACCTATCATCATCATCATCATCATCATCATCATCATTATTATTGTTGTTTTTTTTTACACACACGGGTTATGTTAGCTACTGGATAGATTTGTCATCAACGTCACGTTCTAAAAAAACTAAATAGACAAATTTTATATATTAAATGTTGAAAATCCTTCATGAAATAGCTTCAAATGTACACTCTCCAGCTGCATGTAAAATGTACACAAAGTTACAAAACCCCCCCGCTCTCCTGCTACGGTCAGAGGGACAAAAAAAACGATGACATTTCCTCTGGACTCTGGTGTCTTCACGCTTCTTCTTCTTCTTCTTTGACGTCCTCTAAGGCCACTCCTCGATTTTGAATCTCATAAATTACCTTCAGCTCTTTTTGTGACTTTGTTCTGTCATCCTTGGTGTCAGCTTTTGATTTTGAATCTAATTCTCCTCAGAGTTCCACGTTCCCCTTCCACTGTCTCTTGGTTTTCCTCTCTGCTCGTCGCTCACTGGTTTTTCAGCGAGTTGATGTGAGCGCAGATCTTGAGAGCTGGTCCCAGTTTGATGTTCATGCTGGTCATCAGGTGGTCCTCGGTGAGCAGCAGCAGAGCCTGACCGTCGATCTCCTGCAGCCGGAACGCCTCGGCCACGTCGCTGCAGCCTGAGAGACGGAGAGACGGAGAGACAGGGGAGGTTTATCAAAACTCAGAAATATAAAATATAAAAATAAACATTTCAGATCAAATTTAATAATACATTTAATTTGATCTCCTGTGAAAGCACATCGATCAAAATGTGTTAAGGTTGTTACCATAATTAAACAACTTATTAACTTATAATGAAGTTAAAGTTTAGCTGTCACACAACTTCCTCCAACTCAACACAGACAAATCCAAAGTCATGCTCATAGCTCCACACTCATCACAGGTTCTCTCCTCACTTCAGCTTGGTTCTCCTGTCACCCCCCACTGCAAGAATCTTGGCATCCCCTTTGATAAAGACCTTAACTTTAACCCACATATCAAAACCACAGTCCAGTCCTGTTTCTACCAGCTACGCAAAATCTCTCAGATCAGGCCCTTCTTCTCACACCATGACCTCGAAATCATCATCATGCATTCATCACTTCCAGATTAGATTATTGCAACCTCTCAAAAACTCCACTTAGTCCAAAACGCCGCTGCCAGACTCCTCACACTCACACAAAGAAAAGGGAACACATCACACCGTTTCAGCCTCTCTTCACTGGTTACCTGTGAGTTTTAGATTTTAAGATTTTCACTTTTAAAGCCATAAATGGACTGGCCCCTGAGTACCTAAGTGAATGCCTTAAAATGTATGTCCCCAACTGCTGCCTGAGATCCTCCGGCAGGTCCCTCTTGGAACTCCCAAGGGCGAAGTTAAAAACCAGAGGTGACCGGGTCTCTGCGGTCAGGGCCCCGTCACTCTGGAACGACCTGCCGGAGGAGATCAGGCGAGCCTCATCCTCATCCTCTTTTAAAAACACACTTTTTTAAACATGCTTTTATTTCTTAACTCATCACTGACTTTTTAATCTCTGCATGTTTTTTATTATTGCTTTTACTTCACTCACTTCAGCTCTCCTTACCTTTGTCATGTGCTTTAGTGTTTTCACTCGCTCTGTCTTGCACTCTGTAAACATGTTTTTAAAAGGTGCTATATAAATAACATGTATCATTATTATTATTGGGCTGCATGGTGGTGCATTGGGTAGCGCTGTTGCCTCACAGCTAGAAGGTTCTTGGTTTGAATCCCCGGCCGGGCAGGTGCCTTTCTGTGTGGAGTTTGCATGTTCTCCCTGTGCATGTGTGGGTTCTCTCCAGGTACTCCGGCATCCTCCCACAGTCCAAAAACATGCTCACCAGGTTGATTGATCACTCTAAATTGCCCGTAGGTGTGAGTGTGTGCGTGAATGGTTGTCTGTCTCTCTGTGTTAGCCCTGTGATAGGTTGGCGACCTGTCCAGGGTGTACCCTGCCTTCCGCCCGTAGCCAGCTGGCTCTAGGCTCCAGCCCCTCCCAAACTAAATACAAATAACTAAACAGAGAACTCCTCAGCCTGAATCATGTGAGATAAATATAAATGCTCTGATTTTGACGTCCATAAAGAGCTCCTAAAGAAGCAGAGTTATCTCTTAGTTTGATGCTGCTCTTCATTGGATGATGCTGAATCTGAACAACACAAACAGAATGTGTTGTTTATGAGACCTGGAGCAAACACAGAGTCAGATTTACTCTCCCTGAGTTTGGTTCCCATCAGAAGGTTTAACAGTGATGTCACTCGCGCTGACAGCTTGTGGTTGAAAGTTTGCACATTAGCACATTCAGCCGCTAATTGGAAGGATTTGCGAAACTCTTAATTGAATCACGACTCCTAACCGTCATCTGCTGACGGTTAAGACGCTTCAACGCTTCTATCAATCAAACTGACAACCGAGACACGTTGTAAAGGAGCTCCACATGTCTGGTACCTTCTCATGTGTATGTGTGGGAGTGTGTGTGTGTGTACCTGGCAGGGTGTGTATGAAGGCCGTCACCTCCTCCACGCTCCACTGGGAGGGGGCGGGTTTGAACGTGGTTGTGGGTGTGGTGGGCGCTGAGGAGGTCAGAGCAGGTGCAGACGCCCTCCTCGCTCTGCGGGCCGCCCGGCGCTCCATCCGGGCCGACATGGCAACCGCTGGATCCTCCTCCCCTCCGTCCTCTTCCTCACCCTCATCCTCAGCTCCTGCCTCCATGTCCACCTCCTCCTCCTCATCTTCCTCTTCTTCTGCAGCCGCTGGTTTCTCCTTTCCATCCTTTTCTCGACGGCCGGCGCTCCAAAGGTCCCGAGGCTGGAGGGAGAGGACAGGTGAGACAGGTGAGGATGAAGCTCCTTAAACTCCGCCTTCTTTATGTTAAATCAATCTGATGTGAGGTTGTGTTTGAGGATTGAAAAGTGAGCGTCTGAAGGTGACATTTTTTACAGTGTGTGGTGAGTTCAGGGTCCCTACCAGCCGCAGTAACAGAGGTTTCCCTGGAACTGACTCCGCCCTGTTCAGGACTGGGCGTGGCCTCTCCGACCGGCTTCCTGCACTCAGAGCCCGCAGACGCTTCGTCAGACGAACGTTGAACCTGACAGAGCGAGACAGGAGAGAGAGAGAGGATGAGCCCATGTGTCCTCGTTCTGCTGCTTCGTTTCACTCTCCTATCTGCTGCTCACACCTGTGAGTCTCTGTGCTCACCACATCCTGTCCCCGCCGCCGCAGCGACACCGTAACAACACCGCTGCTCTCCAGACACAATGTTTACAGTCGCACAGAACAAAGGTTATAGAGCCAAATGAAATGAGGTCTCACCCTCGAGCACAGGAAGTGGAGCAGAAGCGTTTGGACCGCATGAAGTTGTGGGCGTGGCCTCTCTTCCCACAGAACTGACAGTGCAGCACCGTCCGGTCCCTTTGGGTCGACCCTGTATGTGGGAGACAAACACACTCAAGGTCAACGGGGTTGCATTTCACAGCAGCTGAACACCTCCTCGAGGACGCACTGGGTTTTTTAAGTTATATTTTTGGGCTTTTAGACTTTTATTTATTTATAGACGAGAGGACAGAGGAGAGGAAACCAGGAGAGAGGGGGAATGACATGCAGTGAAGGGGCCCACGACCCCCCAAAATAAAGGTGCCAAAGACTCGCGACCCCCACTGTCCCTCAGTGATTTAATGTGTCTTCATGTAGCTGGTCTGCAGAAAGTGACCCTACCTATATGAGCATGTGTCTGTGTTTCCTGCTCCTTTATGAATGAACCTGCTGCTACTGATGCTTTAGATAATGAACTGTTCACTAACTCTAAACTTAGGAGTCATCTGGAAACAAAGAAAGGCAGAAAACTCATTACACTTTATATTTTCAAGGTTTTATTTCAAGTTTAAAGCTGCTGTGAGGAACTTTTGATTTATATCGATTTTGGCGCCCCCTTGTGGACAAAGTGATACCTCTTATCTCTTGTTCTGTACATGCAGAAGTAGTGTTTACAACAAAACCTCACCCTGCTGTCTTTTAACAGACAGATTGATCACTCAATGTGATTATTTGCCATAAAAACAGCCAAAAAAAGGTGTTTCTAAAGCAAAATGTCAATCATGTGGTCTAAGGCATTAAAATGACAACAGAGAAGGTATCAGTGTTGTTGTTCATGGTCTTGTTTGCTTTTGAAGGTCATAAAGAGGCTTCAGTGTCAGTTTCAGTCTGTTTCTCTGCTGGTTAAAAACTCCTCATTGTGCCTTTAAATACTGTTTTTGTCAATATTTGTTATTATAATGAGTAAAATGTAATATTTTTAGATAATTCCCCCCCAAAAAATCTGGAAGACATCTCACGACCGCCCATTTATGTCTCGCAACCCCCAGGGGGTCCCGACCCACACGCTATCTGGGCGCACAATTCAACCATTAGGCTAAATCTGCGCCCTCGAGGCACGCCCTCTCAAATCCATCCATAAACTCCAACTGGTCCAGAACTCTGCTGCTCGTATCATCACCAGAACCCCGTCCATTAATCCCATCACTCCCGTCCTTCAGCAGCTTCACTGGTTACCGGTCAAGACTCGTATTGATTTCAAGATCCTGCTCCTCACCTTTAAGGCCCTCCATCACCTCGCTCCTCCACACCTCTCTGAACTTCTGCACATCAACACACCCAGCCGCACTCTCAGGTCTTCTTCTTCCATTCCCCTCACTACACCACCCGCCCTCTTAACCACCATGGGGTCCAGAGCCTTCAGCAGGTCTGCTCCCCCGCCTCTGGAACTCCCTCCCACCAGACATCCGTATTATGGACTCTCTTTCCATTTTCAAATCCAGAATTCTGTGATTTGTTTGACTTATAGTCGGGTCAGACTCGACGCAGTAACTCCAGACTTGGTTCTAGCTCATACTAAGTATCTTACTGTTCCCGGGGTCCTCCAGGTCTCCGGTCTCCTCCTCCTCCGACTCTGTGGAGTGTTCAGATTTCTTCACCGTGTCTGACACAGGTGACGCTGCCTTCCCATTGGTCCCGTTCACTTCCTTGGGTTTGGTCACCTGCTCTGGAACGAGGAGGGACGAGCGGTTCACCTGAGGGATGAAGAGGTACGTAAAGACTTGGTCTTGTGGTCGTCAGTGTGTTTAGAACCAAATACTGTCTTAGACTGTTCTCTAAACCTCCTACTGTACTAGCAGTATGGACTGATGTGGACTAAATTCAGTATGCAGTATGTGAACAAGAGCAACATCTGCAGTATGCAAAAACTGACTGGATGTTGTACTGATTCAGGAACATTTCTCAGTATGCATCGGACATGCGTGTGTGCGTGCATGTGTGCTTGTGTGTGTGTGTCCTCACAGGGAAAGGTTGCAGCCCCTCCTGTATCACGAACCCCTCCACCAGGTGAGTCAGGACCTGCCGCCCCTCAGGCCACGCCCTCGGCTCCCACGGGCTGTTCAGCGACGGGCTGAAGACGTCCGACTCGTCCTCTGATTGGCCGAGAGGTTCGGCCTCGGTGAGGTGCTGCGACGTTTCTGTGTCTGTGGTCGTTTTGTCCGCCTTCTCAGTCTCGCGCTGTGATAGGCTGAGGTCGGTTGGGTGGGCGGTCTGAGCGGGGAGGAGGGGGGGAGGATGCTCAGCGGATGGAGTGATGAAAGGCGAGGAGGGTGGAGACTGAGAGGAGAGGCTGGACAGCGCTGTGAGGAGCAAAGAGAGAGATCAGAGTTAGTGTTCTTTTATTTCACCTCCTTTGTTTTTCATTAAAGCTCCTGTGACGAACTTTCTGTTGATGTTGATTTTGGCGCCCCCTGTGGACAAAGTGGTACCTCTTATCTCTTTGCTGATGTTTGTTGTACCTTTTTGAGCCATGTTTTCTGACAAAATATCTCATCCTGCTTTGATTTGTTTAGATGGCCAGCTAAAAAACTCCCTACAGGAGCTTTAAGTTGAATTTACGGTCGGGAGTGGAACACACGACCGCTGTGACGAGGAGTATAGCCTGTACATGAGGCGCACTCAGACTGCTAGGCCACCTGTGCCACGTCTCGCTTCCTTTTGATATGATTTAATCAGTTACATATCACTTCTCCACGTTCACACCGGTGTTCTATCAAAAAGTGTGTCCTATCGAGGTGTGCCTCCTAGCTGATCTGAGCATGTGCAAAGCCAGAATCCTGCATAGAGGACATCAATCTATTGAAGTTTCACAGCAGAGTTCCAAAACATGCTCTCCTCTGAAACTTAAATCAACAGTTCGAGCTGACCTCCCTCTGCTCTACAGAAGCCTCTTTCAATCAAGCAGCAAAACTAGTCAGAACACCCCCTGCCTGCTTTCATGCAGGGACACATGCTGCAGACCTGAAAGGATCTCCCTGTGCATAGACAGTTCCCTCTTTTAAGACTTCATGGAGCTCTAACCTGACCTTCTCTCTCCTCCCCTCGTGAGAGGACTGTCGGGTTAGAGAAGCAGGACTCTGCCGGGTTCTAAGGTTTCAGTTTCCATGTTTTAAAAAGCTTTCGTTGAGTTTCAGAACTCCTCTAACTTCACAAGTCATTCATTTAAGGAACTTCAGAAACACAAACTTTGATGAATCATTTTCCTGCAGCGACACTTGACCCACTTTCACTTCTGTTCAACGAAACCAGCATATGGAGCTCTGCAGACCTACCTGACTGGTTGTCGGATTGCGTTGACATGTTCTCGCAGAAGTCCTCCTGGCTGACCGGCTGGAGGTCCCGATGAGACTCTGGGAGTCTCTGAGTGTGGACAGAGACCTCAGGGAGTCTCTGATTGTGGACAGAGACCTCAGGGAGTCTCTGATTATTGACAGAGACCTCAGGGAGTCTCTGACTTTGGACAGAGACCTCAGGGAGTCTCTGACTGTGGACAGAGACCTCTGGAAGTCTCTGACTGTGGACAGAGACCTCTGGAAGTCTCTGATTATGGACAGAGACCTCAGGGAGTCTCTGATTGTTGACAGAGACCTCAGGGAGTCTCTGATTGTGGACAGAGACCTCTGGGAGTCTCTGACTGTGGACAGAGACCTCTGGAAGTCTCTGACTGTGGACAGAGACCTCTGGGAGTCTCTGATTGTGGATAGAGACCTCTGGGAGTCTCTGACTGTGGATAGAGACCTCTGGGAGTCTCTGACTGTGCATAGAGATCTCTGGAAGTCTCTGACTGTGGACAGAGACCTCTGGGACTGGACTGGGTACTGGTGCTGTCACTGGGACTGGAGCTGGAGCAGAACCGAGCCCCTTGATGGATTTCAGTTCCACGCCGGAGTCTTTAACGGTGTCTGGCTTTGGGTTTGGATCCTTGTTCTGGTGCTGATGGAGAATCTGACTGGTCCAGTTCTCAGACTGGTCCATAGCTGTCTCTTCTTCCTCTTCCTCCTCCATCTTTTTCTCCTCCCCTCTCTCTTTCTCCTCCCTCGCTCTGTCACTCTCCCCTTCCTCCGTCACTTCCATGTCCTCGCTCTCTCGGCCTCGCTCTGCTTCGTGTGTGAGTTTCTGGCGGACCAGGTTTCCGTCTGTCTCCGGTGGAAGCCTCGGTTTCTCGTCCTTCTCTCTCCCTCTTTGGTCGTCTTTCTGCACCGTCTTCAGATCTTTCCCTCCGCCCACCTCCTCTCTGATCCCTTGTCTCACCCCTCTTGGTCTCTCCCTCTGCTCCTCGCTCTCCTTCGCCTCTTTTTTCTGGCTCAGGATCTGAACGTGAGGACCCAGCTGACTCGGAGGGGATGCTGGACTCAGGAGGGACGGAGGCGAGGGCAGAGGAGAGGTATTTTTTGGCAACGTTGGGTTGAGAGGAAGAGGAAGCACATCTTCGCCGCTCAGAGTCCTCTTTGATTGGCTGGACAGGTCCGGGGACTCTAGGATGGGGGGCGTTGACTGCACAGTGTGGGCGTAGGTGCCGGGTTTCGTCTGGCGGCCTGAGGAGAGGGCGATGATTTGCAGCTGCCTCGCCGCAGAAGGCGAGCGCTCGAAATGGGAGGAAACAGACATCGGGTTGGTCACTGATAACGAGCTGTGCTGTGATTGGCTGGGCCCGAGCATGGTTTGAGCTAACGGACACGTCTTGAGTCCGGACAGCGGCCTGCAGATGGAGGACGCCTGACTGACGGGGGCAGCAGCGATCGCTTGGAGGGTGGAGTTTTGCCTCGGTGACGTCACTCTGTGGCCGTTTGGAGAGTGAAGTCTGGGTCTCAGAGGGACGGCTCGGACCGGAGAGTACAGAGCTGTGGGAGGAAGAGGAGGAGGAGAGGAAGAGGATGAAGGGGACACATTCAGTTTAATCAAAACAAAGCCAGAACCCTGTCCCTGACCCAAACGAGTCCTGGGGGGACGGACTGTTGGTGTTGCTTCAGTAAGATGTGCTCGTGTTGGATTACTTTGATGAAGATCCAAACTATTCTGACCGGGTTAGGATCATAATTATAAAACGTAAAGTCATAAATGTAGGATTCAGTAAAACAAATAAAATTGTTTGTTTGTTTTAGTTTTTATTTTATTTTATTGTATTTTATTTACATTTTAACTCATTAATTAATTTGTCTTTTAGTCACTAATTTATTTATTTTTTTCCCTTAATTAACTAAAAAAGAGCATTATAAGATAAGTCATAATTATAAAATAAAAAGTCATAATAATAAAATTAAGTCAAAATTGTAAAATAGTTGAAAACTCAGTATTTTTTGTTTTTATTTATTTATTAATTTAATTTAATTTCTATTTCAACTCATTCATTTATTTGTCTTTTTGTAATTTCTTTATTCATTTTTGCTCTTATTTAATGTAATAGGGGCATATATAGATAAAACATAATTATAAGATTAAGTCAAAATAATAAAATAGTCCACAACTCAGGAATTTCTTTATTTGCTTTTTTTATTTATTTATTTATTTCAATTTAACTCATTCGCTTATTCGTCTTTAAGTCCTTTTTTTACAATGTATTTTTGCTCTTATTTAACGTTATAAGAGCATAAATAGTTTTGTCACAGTAATGATATATAAATTCATAATTATAAGATTAAGTCAAAATAGTAAAAAAGTAGACAACTCAGAAGTTTTATGTTTTTTTTCATTTATTAATGAATTATTTTTTGCTTTTATTTATCCTAAAAAAAGCATAATTAGATAAGTTGTAATTACAAAAGTCAATTATAAAGTCATAATTACAAAATGAAGTCAAAATAATGCAACAGTCATTTTTTATTTTACTTTACTTTAACTGATTTCTTTATTTTTATTTTAGTCATTTATTATTATTTATTTTTGCTCTTATATATTTCTATTTCTATCAGATAATATATAAAATTAATACTTTTATCAGCAATTGATTCTCATTTGTTTGGATGTAGAATCACATTTGTAAAATTAAAGAATTAAAGAATCAATACCTGGAATGTATTTAACATACTGCTAAATAAAAAGATATTTGAGAAAAAATTAAAAATGAAATAGTCAAATTTATAAATCATAAAAAAGCCATATCATATCATAATTATGTGTCAAAAAATTTAAAATATGAAATAAAAATTAATAATTATGAGATAAAAGTTGAATTTAGGGAATTTGAAGTCATAACAGTGAGGTCAAATAGAGAAAAAGTGTCCTGGTTATCAGATTAAAGACGTAAACATTATGCAAAGTGAAAATTATGGAATAAAACGTCACTATTATTCAGTCAAGTTCATAGATATGAGAAAAAAAGTTAATCTTTTATATACAAAGTTGAAATAATTAGTCCATGGAATTAAAAAGTCAAAATAATGACATAATTTTGTTGTTGTATTTTCTGTTGTTGACTTATTATCTCATCATCTTCCTGTTTTTATTGCCGTAGCTGTGACTTTAAGGCTCAGTCTTACCTCATGTTGTATTTATAGATTGATTTTAGTGACGTTCAGTTGATCTTTTATTCCTACACTAACATAATCCCAGAATAAAGCCCAGGAGGTGATGTCAGTCTTGCACCATCATCAGTCTTAGTTACCCGTCTGGGACTTACTTGGCGGAGGGACGGAGAGGTGGCGGCTAGGCGTGGTCGGGCTCTCGGTTGCCGTGGTGCTGGGCTGCGGTCGCGGCCTGAGAGGTGGGAAGAGAGGGGCGTGAGGGCGAGAGAGGGGAGGCGGGGCTGAGGAGGGGGGCTTTAAGCGGAGGGATGGAGGGATGGTGAGGGCCCCGGGGGGAGGAGGCCTCAGGGTGAGACTCTGGAGCTGAAGAGGGGGGAGACACAGAGAGGGAGGGAGGAAAGGAGGCTCAGTTAGATCTTTAAAAACATCCTCAGCTGATTCACAAACATTGTGAAAATCAAACAATGCACACGAGAGAAGTCACAGCGGCTCGGCTGCTCACCTGAGCGGAGGCCGGGTTAGAGGAAGTGGGAGAAGAAGAGGAGGAGGAAGAGGAGGAGGAGGACAGGGCAGGTCGCATAGCAGACGTAAGAATCAGCTGCAGGAAGAAAGAAGAGACGGGAGGAAAGTTGAAGAGGAGGAAGTACAAGGATGAGAGCAGGGATTAAAGGAAGCATGGAGGGAACAATCATGAGGTTTATGTTTAGATTTAACATCTGTAATCTGATGAAGAGGGTGCATCCTTATACTTCACATTAAATTAAAGATAACTACACAATAATCTCTCTCTTTAAAACTTCTTCTTTGAGAGTGGAAGAAAATAATCTGTATTTCCCACAGACCCTGAATGCACCTTCTTGTAAAGGTGCGTTTGTGTGTGTTTCCATGTTTACCATCTGAGCTCTGAGCAGCACCTGGTCTTGGCCAGACCCTTTGAGACCTTTCCCCAGGAGCAAGGTCTGCTGGGATACCCTCTGCCTGACAGGAGACGGGCTCTGATTGGCTCTCACAAGACCAGGTGTGCCCACAGGATGAGCCTGAGATACCTGGAGGAGAGGAGAGGAGAGGAGAGGAGAGGAGAGGAGAGGAGAGGAGAGGAGAGGAGAGGAGAGGAGAGAAGAGGAGAGGAGATGACTCTTGTTACATGAACATGAAACAAATACAGTTGTGTGTTGTGAGTTTGTTGTTCAGAGGATGGATACAGAAGAAGTCAAACATGTTTGTCTTGAACACTCTCTTTAAAAGTATCTCTCATCATGAGTTAAATGAGGTGGATTCATATTGATAATGAAGTGGATCTTGGTCTGTTCTCAGAGTTATAAATCTACCCGTATGGTCATCATCTGTTTGCACTCTGTTAATGAAAACGTCTCTTATTACAAATCCTTTTAAAACACGGTGTTGCTACGAGCTGGGAAACATTACCGTTACATAACCCTGAAGTGTCGGGTTAAAGAATCAGCTGTCCCTGCAGACAGAGATCCAACGTGTAAGAGAGACCATAGACTGCAGGAAACGTGGACGTAACAGCTGTAAACATGTTAACATGGAGCCTGATGGGGGTCACTTCAATTTTTGGAGTCAGCCTCAAGTGGACGTTTGAGGAACTGCAGTTTTTGGGACTTCCACATTGGCTTAATTCTTGGGTGAGACCTGTACATGTTCCTTACATCGGACTTCCATCAGATCCGTGTCAGGTCTAACTTTCGTTTTGATTTTATGTTGATGAAGAGTTATTCATATATTTGCATAATTAGAGGCGTGGCTTATTTGACTGTCAAGTGGGTGCTTTGTAGATGTCATAGAGGTCTTCCTGACTGATCCAACCTTCATGATGCCTCCTTAGAGACCAGCAGGGGGCGTCACTGAGACAACGTCCACGCTTTAAAAGTTTTTAAACTGTGAAATGTAAAATATGGTTTCCCGTTTCTTTGCAGATGGCTCGTCCAACCACGTTTATAACTACCAGCTATGTGACTCCTTATGTCCCTGCGTCACCGCTCAGAACTTCTGTGAGAAGTTTTGCCAGTGCAGCTCTGAGTGTAAGAACACACACACACCGTACTTCCACCAGATCCATGTCCGGTCCGTCTCTGATCCGCTGTGGTCCTGCTCCATGTTGCATTTTCAGGACTGCCGGACAGCTGGAGTCATGTGACCGAGGTTTCCCCGCTGTAATCCCTGAATCAAGGATTCTCCTCCTCCTCCTCTCCTCATCCATGTTGTCTTTCTGGTCCTCTGAAAACCTCTGACCTGTTGACTCCAGGCCTGGCTCCGCTCATCATGACTTTGGTTTGTTGTTGTAGTTAAGTGAAATACGATCTGGTGATAACACAGAGTGTTTTATTCTGAAAATTAACCGGATGTTTTCATTTTGTTTTGGTGAAACCTGACTTCCTGTCCCGCTCCGACCTGCCGGATCAGAGACGCAGCCGGGACCCAACGGACTGGATCCAGTGGAAGTTAACACATTGACTAGAATAGAAACCTATCAGATCCGGTGCTGTGACAGATCGGAGACGGACCAGACATGGATCTGGTGGAATTTGGCCTTGAGAGCAGACCAGCTGTGCAGCAGTCTCCAGAGGTTTGTGCTTGTCTGTGTCTGACAGTTGAAATCGAGCATGTTTTAGGAAACTCATGCTCCAAAAGTGTCCAGCACTGCTGCAGGTCGACTTCTCAGGATGCACAGAGCCTTAAAAACACCCCACTTTGATATCAGGAAACCTGTATGGATGAAACCCTATATAAGAAATCCACAGAGCCCCCCCCCGTGCTCCAGCTGCTCCTTCAGCTTATTGCTCTGAGCTCAGTGTAATACCTGACGGCGGCTCAGAGTATAAACATTTTTATCAACATAGATCTCCTCCTGCTCGGACTCCGGTGGCTGAACAGTGAGAGAGCAGGAGGAATATAAACATGAAATATTAAAAGTGAGAGGCACTAAAATAGGATATCTGAGAGTGGCCTTCAGAGGAGATGATTCCCTCTCTTTGTATATATAGATATAATAAATAAATCACAGGTAAAACAAACTTTTTAGGGATGAGTTAGTTAGCAACAGCAGGAGGAACACAGTCCAGCGTGATGACGGCTCCCCTGGTCGTTAATGTGAGGAGGATTTCTTTCTCTCTATAAACAGATCTCTGCATGAAGAGCAGCTAACAATCTGTTCTACATCAAACATTTACACTGAGACACTAATCTGCTTGATGCTGTGTCACTAAAGACAATCAGCGCTTAGATTTCCTGACTTCCCTGAACGCAGCATCAGAAAGGATGGATCCCACCTCCATTCAACAAACAAACATTGTAGACGTAGTTTTCTTCTCCTCTTGAGGACAGACCTGACAAAGCTTTTTACTTTCAGCTACAACTAACCTGTAATTACAGATTCTGATTCAGAGACATGTTGAATCTGGATCTCAGGGTCTGGGTTTTAGTCTGAGGAGGGTTCTGGTCTCTGTCTGTAGTCTGAGGAGTATCCACCAATCAGGTGTCAGCAGGAAAAACAGTCTGTATGGAGAGCAACAGCAGGTGTTCTAGAATTCTGACATCATCAAAGACAGAATTCTAGAATTCTGTCTTTGATGATGTCATAATTCTGCCTTTGATGATGTCATAATTCTGTCTTTGATGTCATAATTCTGAGAACAAATGGAACATTCCGTGAAGAAGGTCAGAGCTAAAGAAACATCAGTGTCTCTAATCCTCCATTCAACAAACAAATATTTTCCACCTCTGGTTCTACGAAACCAAGATGGTGGATATGTCCAATTCTAATTATGAGTCTTATGGTGATGTCATGAGGTCATATGGTCATCTGTGTGTTCCCTGTGGTGAGAACGTGTGTGTGCGTCTGCATCTGTTACCTGTCGGCCAGGCGGGCTGGCTGGTGTGTGGAAGGGCTTGATGGGTGTGGAGGTTGACGTGGAAACAGGCCTTGTGTTCCCATTGGTCAGGCTGGTGGAGGTCTTGGATGCCATGGTGGCGCTGTGCGTTGTGGAAGAAGAAGTAGAAGAGGAAGAAGAAGAAGAAGAAGAAGAAGAAGAAGGAGGAGGAGGAGGGAGTGGCGATGTGGTGCTGGCTACAACAGGGGAGGAAGAGGAAGGAGGGAGGAAAGAGGAGGATGGAGATGTTTTGGAGACGCCTGCCGGGGAGGGGAGGATGGGGCGCGAGTAGGTGCGGAGGGCAGGGGTGGCGGTAGAGGTGAGTTTAGGCGGAGCGGGGACGAGGACGTGGGGGGATGGAGCCGACGCCGCCTTTGGGACGTGGGTCGTGGTGATGGAGGGAGCAGGGGTGAGAGGCGGGGGAGGGGAGGAGGTGGTGGGCGTCAGCGTGGGAGCAGGGGAGTCCAGGAGCATAGGGTTGGGGGTGAGCCGGGGAGGGGTCGGGGTTGTGGGGGTGGAGGGGTCGGCCGTGGTGGTGGAAGTCTGAGGGCTGGTTCCGTTGGTGGCATCGCCGTGTTCTGATTGGTTCTGACGCAGCAGCTCCCGGTCCATCCTTCAACACTGACGTAGACTGGAACACAGGAAGTACATCAGAACGCTGCGTTTAGGAGCTACAAGAGAAAACAAGACCATCAGCTACACGGCGGATTACCTCTACGGTACACATCTAGAGAATTCAAACTCTCCACATCAGGGACGACCGGAATAAAGAACCTGTGACCCGCTGTTCTCCCTGACAGATATCTATAATGTTTCCTTATCCAGATCCTCCTGCTGGACTAGAGTCAGGCATGAGGCTGAGACTGGAGCTTCACAATGTTGGACCACACTTCCGTCATCCTACAGGGACCGACACGGTGATGAGAGTTTATAACTAACACACTGGGATCCCGTCTTTCCCTCTCTCTCCTCTCTCTGCCTGTCTCTCACTTTAACTCTTCCTGTCCCATTAAAGTTACTAACCATAGACCTTTCTGGAGTCCCTGAGCTCCCTTGTCTCGTAGGTTTGCTCTGACCTCCTTCTACTACTACTATCCTTCTCACCACTATCATCTCTCTCTCTCTTCATCTCCCTCTATCCCTCTCTCCAACACGGTCTCAGCAGATGTGTGTCTAACATGAGTCTGGTCCTGCTGGAGGTTTCTGCCTGTTAAAGGAAGTTTGTCCTTGCCACTGTAACTTGCTAAATGCTGCAAAGTGCTCTGCCCATGAGCGGTGGTGATGATAGCCGCAGGGTTCAAAGTTGTGACATGAGTTTATTTTTAAAGGTGTGTGAACCACAGAGCTCAGAGAAGAAGGAGAACTGAATGAGGACAGTTTCATGTTCAATCCATCGCAACAGGCAGAGAAGAATCCATGACGAGGAATCACTGGGACTATTTTTAAAAACTGTTTACACAAATCATTTTGGATCATAAATTAATCTTCAATCAATGTTTTTAACAATCTTAAGTTAGTATCCAGGTAATAAGCGGGGTGTAAGGTCTTATCTCACCCTGTCAGGATTCTATTTCCCATAACTACCGGCTAACCATACATCCTCTTTATCCTCTTACATAAACAATACTCTCATATGAGTCAGCTTAAAGGAGTTTAAGGTGTCAGACTTTGTATCTGAAGTTTCTTTGAGATGACTAGTGGATTGAAACACGACTGTAAAGGTAATTTTCATTATCCACCAATCCAGTGTGCACGACACGTTAATGTGTGTTTGTTTTCATCTTCTGTGCAGAGATGTTATAAAATAACATTAAGGCTGCTGTTGGTAGTCACAGAGTAAACATCTGTTCAGCCCCTTAACCAGGGATGCACCGATCCGATCCTGGTATCGGATTTCGGCTACATCAGATATCGGTGACAAAGGGCCGATATATAGTGCCGATCCATACGGCAGATCTATTCACCTCAGTGCTATACTTTTCTGTGTTTACAACAGCCATGTGCATCTCCTACGTCATCAGCACCGACTGGTCTGTGCATTTCTGCATGATGGAGGATAACTACAGAGGCTCTGTAGTTTAGCTGCATGCGTCTTTTGCCGGATGGCAGTCATGCTGAAAAATATAATGGAAGCCCAAAGGAGGAAGTTTACGTCAGCTGTAGCCGACTGCAAAGAAGGAAGAATCCTTCGTTTAATGGATTCAAAGTGTGTAAACACGGACAGGTTATTGGATTTAATCGTTCCAGATCATTGGAATGAAGGGATTCCACCCTCTGGTTTAGCACTTGGAACCCGGGTACAGTTCACCATCACGTAAACAATGTTTCTGACACTGCTCCGCTTGAACTCCAGCCTACCTGAACACGTCAGCTCGTTTGCATTATTTTGTGTCATGATCCTAATTTTAAAGGTGACATATCATGCAAATTCGACTTTTTAATGGTTCTCTACCTGAAATCTGTGTCCCTGGCATGTCTACAAACCCCCTGAAAAGTAAAAGAATCCATTCTGCCCCTGTTCTGATTTCTCCACCTTTCTTTACAACGCCATCCAGTCTGTAACAGGAAGTCAGAGCTCGGAGCTTGTTCAGCCCATAGACTGTATAAAACACAGCTCAACCCCTCCTCCGTTTTTCATTCCCTGCACACACGTGTGCTAACAAGGAGCTTAGGAGGGAGGCATGCTAGTTGTAGGCTGTCTTAATAAACACAAAGGTCGCTTTGACTCCCCACGTCTGCAGATTTGAAGATCTAGTGGATGATTTTTAGTTTTCATGGAAAAGTGCTAGCGCTAGTTAGCATAGCTACATGTTGGTAGCTGTGTACCAAGACACACGTCTACATGCTGATAAATAAAACAACAAGAAACACTAAATCTGTGACCAATGGTTCAGAAAGGTCCTGCTGCAGGCGCCTCTCCGTCAGGATCAGATTCTGGATCAGATTCAGGGGGTTGAAGTAACGCGGGTCTGTGAGCAGCCGTGTATATTCAGCCAACATGTAAACATTAGATCAACGTGCTGGACAGCCGAGGCCACACCCACTTCCTGAGGGGGCGTGGTCAGAGAGCTCATTCTCATTTAAAGGCACAGACACAGAAAACAGCCTGTTCTGAGCAGGGCTGAAAAAGAGGGGTTTACAGGCAGACCAGAATCTGATTTCAAAGTGTTTTTATGAGCAATAAACTTTAAAGACATGTTTTGGGGACCTCTTAGACCAATATATGTTGATGAAGAAGAGCAGAATATGCCACCTTTAATGTGTTTCCTGCACACAAAGCCGGGATCGGATTGGTTAGTATCGGTATCGGCAGATACCAAAGTCCAGGTATCGATATCGGTATCGGGACCTAAAAAGTAGGATCGGTGCATCCCTACCCTTAACCAATCAGGACAGAGGATTGGAGATTAGCTCTGATTGGTCCGTCATAACGGGAACGAGGGGGATAATAACATTGCTTTATACAAAGGCGTTAAAAAACACAGAGATTTCTCGATAGTCTCAAATCACTCCACTTACTGGTGAGTACCAATGGACATTATGACCTTTTCTCCAAACACAGCAGATAGAAAGTAAAGGTTTTTAGAACCATTCCTACCAACAGCAGCTTTAAACTCAGTTTATGGTTCACTTCTCCGGACTATATTTAAAATAACAGCATTACATGTTTCCCAAAAGCCCAAAGTGACTTCTTCAGATGTCCCAAACCACTCTAAAGAATCTGTTTATGTTCACAGAGAGATGATCAGATCTGAAATCTGATCAGATCATGACATGGTGACTCTTCTGCTTCTGCATGTCCAACACTGCTGCTCGTTTCCTCTTAATATCCACTACCTGATAAATAAAGAGGCAGACTGTGACACTGGGAATCTCTGTGTGCAGATTTTGTCAAGTCATCATCCACATGATGACATGCAGATGAGTCCTCTCTAATAAGCAGTCAGTCTGCAGCACGCGGACATGGCTCCACGCTGGGTTACAGCTCGTGTTAATAGTATGTGTGTCTGCTTTAAGTGGGCTCTCAGGACTCTCTGGGCTCTCTGGGCTTTCTGTCTGCAGCCTGAACTCAGCTAATTTCACGCAACATCACCACGCAAGCAGGTGCCACTCCACGCACAGCGAGCTGATGCTGACATCTGGCCCGCAGCCTGCTCGCTGAGCCGGATCCATCCAGACCCGAGCTGGGACCTTAATGAGTCCTGGTGCATGTCGGTGACAGTTAGGCCAGAGATCATACATGTGACTATCAAACAGCAGAGGGAAGATGGAGACAGGCCTTCACAGAGAGAGGAGAAGTCTGACGATAATAACATTTGGGTAAAGTGTCATGTCCTCGCGCCGCGTAAAGCTCGACCTACCCCCTGATTACGCGTCGTCCTGCAGGTCAGTCCCGGTGTAGTCCATCTGACAGAGACCGCATGTTTGTAAAGTCTGTTGCTGTTATCTGATGAACGGCTGTGGGCTTCTTCGACAGGCAGGAATGGGCGTGTGTTTGAAGCCTCACTTCCTCGTCTGACAGCGCAGGAGCTGCTGTGGAGAGCGCGTCACGCTCCCCCGGATAATGATCCGAGCAGCCTCACCTCCGAGGATCTGTCCCCCCCCCCTCCACAGAGAGGCAAGCACGCAAAGTTACAGTGCAGGAAAGGCCCCTGTGTGATGGGGCTGGTGTGTGTGAGAGAGAGAGACAGTGTGTCGCACTTTGATTATGGTTCCAGCACACCCCGGGGCTTCTCCCGAGGAGCAGTCCGAATATCCTGCATCCGGAGCGGCGTGGTTTCCAGGCAGGTCTCCGATGGAGCTCCAGAGTCACACCTGCCGGGTCTGCGGGGGGAATCAGCCCGGCTCGGGGCCCCAGTGTAGCAGCAGCTGCGAGGGGCCTGGCTAGTCCGCTGGTGGAGAAATGCAATGGAAGGCAGATTTCACAGAGAGGCAGAGGCGAGACAGCACCACTCAGAGCTCAGGAGGACCGAGAAGAAGACACACACACACACACACACACACGCACACACGCAACCAGGCTGCAGCATGCACACTGCACAAGGTGATGCAAAGGAAACCACGAGTTCTATCAGACTGGTGACAAGGGTTCAGATTCAAGAGGGAAACCAGCATTCAATAGAAACAGACAGGAGTAGGGGAGACTGGGGCTGACTGACACACAGACTAAGATAAGATATTACTTTATTGATCCCCAGGGGGGGGGGGGAATTCAGTTGTTACAGCAACCCAGACAGAAGTACAATCAAGAAGAAGTTTCAATAAGTAAAATAAAATAAAATAAGATAAGTAAAAATAAAAATAGATAAATAAAGCTAGAATACAATTTAGCCAGGCAGTATTAAAATGTTTCAGTAGTGACAGCTTGACATGGAGTGATTATGGTTGGTAATGACAGATTAAGCCATAAATAAAAATAAATATGGGTATGTAATATGACCATGAGTTGGAGTTAGAATAATAATGTAATATAACATAATATAATATGGCAAAGATAATTATAATACAGTATATTATGCATTATAATGCCAGCAGCAGTCAAGAGAGTCAGCTCGGGATGAGATGATGACGTGTGACAGACAGAGCAGAGATGGTATGGATCTGTTCATGCTAATTTTCATCTGTGGTCCCTGGGCAGGAAGATGTAAAAGAATGTACAACACAAATGATAAAAACATACCAGCATTTAAAACAATACATACTCAACAACAGTCCATCACTGATAACAACACATTTAAAATAACATTTAGTCTGATGCATTCAGAGGATTAATGATGTGCATTATTTTACTATAACATCACATAATAAGTCAATTATAGAATCATACAACCTTTTCTTATCAATACAGTTATAAAACAGTCATATTTATTTTTAAAATCTTTATTATTATTTCTATATCTATTACATGGCTCTGTTAGGCGCTTGCTGTTATTTCTCGATAGCAGACTGTTGCTATGAAGAACACACTGTTGCTATGCATACGGCTCTAATCACAGACTGGGATCATATCTAGGTGCAGAAAGAAGTCTGGTTAGGATGATGTCAGCTTTAATGGTAGGTAAAGTAAGAATATAGAGGATGTTTAATAGGCTATTGATCAATAACAGATTTTCAAAATTATTATTAAACCTTTATTTAACCAGATTAAAAAAACCCCATTGAGATCAGGATCTCTTTCACAAGGGTGACCTGGCCAAGAGGTCAGCAGCACATGCCATAAAAACAGTTACACGAAAATGACAGTACAAGTTAAAACATACACTTTATAGATGCATAGTGTTTTACAATGGGAATAAGAGGTGCAGAGGCTGTAACAAAACAACAAACAATAATTTAAGGTTTAAAACAGGCACTGTTCATTAAGTTTGTTTATGCATAGCTCTACTTTGAGTCAATATGTTGATGTTAGATGCTATGCTATGCTGTCCCTGGAATCTGAGTTAAACTACTCAAGTTTTCAGGACTAGGCTACATGCAACAGTTAAGGACTTCATGACAAAAATGACTGTCATACCTTTAATAACAGGATTTCTGTTGTCATGTTGGGCGGAGTGTTTTGTTTTTTTTTGAAATTCTTTTTTTTTATTATTATGAATATCCAGGTCCGTACAAAACAATGAAAGTACATATCGTATTTCTCATTTAGCCGGCTGTAATTGTACAATTGTAGCCCAGACTTAGTAAGCAGTACCAAATTGTACAAGGACCCATTATGTATTCACACATCCAGTAATATATACATATAACTATTTTTTAAATGTAATAAAATAAGAACAAGAACTTAAGAAAATAAAACATGTTGGGGTAAACCTCAATGACACATAAAGCCCTCTACAGAGAGAATATAAAAGAAAACAAGAAAATGGACACCCAAATTCCCTTCAGATAAAAGATGGTCGTATTGGCGTGACATACGTTAACCATCTTTCCCATCTTCTCGAAAAAGTTCCTTGTTGCAGTCTTAAAGCAAAGGTAATCCTTTCCATCTTAAACATATCATAGATTATGTCAATCCATTCCTCCACAGTAGGTTTTCCTGGTTTTGACCACCTTCTAGTTATAGCTTTTCTACTAGCAGCACTTAGGATCCGAAATAAGTATTTGACATCAGAAGAAACAGTTACTGATGTAATGGCACCCAAATATAATGTCTCAAATTTAAATTGAATGTCTGTCTCAAAAACACTTTGCAAAACTTTATATACCTCCTGCCAAAAAGGGATCAATGCTGCACAGGACCAAAATATGTGAAAATGGTTTGCCTCGAGGCACCCACACTGTCGCCAACATGCAGAAGAATTTGTATAGTGCGTTGGGCGGAGTGTTTAACTGAGCATGTGCAGAGTGTTCAGTCATTCTAAGTCCCTGATTGGTGGAAAGAGACCTGTTGCTTATCCGCTATCAGCATTAAATGTATATCCTATTTGAAGCCCCAGAATAGTTTTTATGAAACATAAATCTCAGACGAGTGTCTTTTTAAATAAATATTATCACATTAAATTGAATGAACGTGCTGCTCAGGTGTGCAACCTCAAAATGCTTACATGTCCTTTAACATCTCTGAGCTGCAGCATCATTACTCAGTGTGTCCAGCAGACTATAAAGATTGTATTCATCTGAATTCTCTGTGGTCATGTGACCTGAGTTGAGTCTCGTGTCAGTAATCGGATGAGCCTCTGTCATTGGACGGACAGACTGACTTGGCTCGGTGAGCCTCCTGAAAACCAACCGACAACACATACTCTGCTGCGTCACTCACTGTAATCTGCAGCTGCATCAAAGGTAGCACACACGAGCAGGACCAGACCGGAAACAGGGAGGAAGTGCCTTCAAAATAAAACAAGTGCACACATATCAGAGGAAGGAAATATGATTAAAGCTGTCTGTTAATAAGGTGGATGAATACTCCAAGCTTATGTTAATGAAGGATTAGGAGCAAATATTTAACCTATATATTCTCAATTGCTTGGTCAACAAAATTACATATGAGGTTAGAATAAAAACCCTGTCTCTATTTTTAGAAGATCAAAATCTGAGAAGCCTAAAACAATAAAATGAAATACGCTTTCTCTATTGGTTGATGAGCTGATCGAAGCCCATTAAAGCTACTGCAGGAAGCTGGTTATGAAACACATATTCACATATTTATCCTGATGCCACCATTTCACTTACAAAAGCAAACAAATAAATCCACTTTTAATTATTCATATATCTTTGGTTAATCTACTTACAGCCGCCACATTCATTCAGCTCTAAATCTCCATGTTATACCCATATCCTGTATCATAAATGGACGTGGTATCCGTGATGTCATCCATCTGTTTTGAAGCCGATTGTCAGCGGGTGCCATATTTGAAATGCTGGACTCAACCTAACTTCTAGTGTGAGGTAAAGAGGCGGGCCTTTGAGCCTTTTCACTAACAGCTACAGCAGGGGTTACCAAAGTGTGGGTCGGGACCCCCTGGGGGGTCATGAGACACAAATGGGGGGTCATGAAATGTCTTCCAGAATGTTTTTCTAATTTAAGTTATCTAAAAATAGTAAATTTTACCCATTTAAAAATAGTAGCTAAACTTGAAATAAAACCTTGAAAATATAAAATGTAATGAGTTTTCTGCCTTTCTTTGTTGTCAGATGACTCCTAAGTTTAGGGTTAGTGAACAGTTAATTATCAAAAGCATCAGTAGCAGTAAGAAACACAGACACATGCTCATATAGGTAGACTGATTTTCTGCAGACCAGCTAAATGAAGCCACATTTAATCACTTTGAGGGACAGTGGGGGTCACGAGTCTTTGGCACCAATATTTTGGGGGTTGCAGGCTGGACAGCTACAGTGTTCCCACCCATTAAAATTCTAATTTTAATATCTGCTGTAAAGATTGTCTTCTTTGAATGGGTGTGTATGTGGTGTCCTGCGTTTCTGCAGCCAGCCTCTAGTGGACACTCGAGGAACTGCAGTGTATTACACTGATACCACATTCAAACGTCATGGGCTTTTATTTTGAAACTCTGAACAGGAAGTCCGTCTCTCATCTGTGTGACTTGACAGGTGACAGTTGCTAGGGTACAATCTGCTCCATGGCAACGGCCCCACTGAGAGGAAAAGTTTGAATTTGCTGATTTTTGTTCTTTGATGGAAACAAAAGATGAAGAGTCTCCTTCATACTCTGAGTCCGGATAGAGAAGAGACACCCTGAGATTAACATGCCAGCTACTAAAGTCATCAAGCAGGCCCCGGTGGAGTCCTCGAGGAGAACCGTGGAGAGATCCAGACCTGTGGGGAAGGTGAAAGCAGTGAACGGAGCGCAGACTGAACTCGAAGTGCCCGCCGTGCGTAAAAGCCGCGCGTCGAGTTGCCCCAGGTACCCTCAGAGGGACAGGGGGGAGGATGGGGGGTCCGGAGCGAGGCGCACGGCCCTCAGACCAGGACATGAAAGGAGGGCAAGATCCAGCTCCACTGCTCCAAGATCTAAGCCGGACGGTCGGAGGGTGGCCAGCTCTGTGAGGAGTGCCAACGTGAACCCGAAGTGCCAGAAGATGAGCACGTGTCAGAGGGAGCAGAGGGGGGTCAGGGGGGATGTTAAATATGCCATTCAAAGGTGAGGATAGAGAGGTGTGCCTGTGTTAGATCAAAGTCGACTACAAGTTCATGTTAGGCTGCAGTTTGCAGGAGCTTGTTTCTGCTGCTCCTAAGTCATGATCCAAGTCATTAAAGCTCCAGTAAGGGGTTTTTATCTGGATATGAATCAGACTGAAATTAACAACGCTGCATTTTTATGACCTTCCAAAGACCATCAACAACACAATGCATTATTTCTGTACTTTAATACCTGTAACACAGCCAAGGGGTTGGTGTCAGAGAGGATATTTAGAGACAGCAGTATGTATAGTGAACAGGTGGGATAATGCACAGTGGTGAAAACAGGCCGTTTGTACTAATGGTGAGATCGATTAGCGGCCTGCATGAGCCAGGTTAATGCCCCAACAAAGCATTACATTTAATGGCGGTAGACTCCACCATTACAGGTGCTAACAGCAGGATGACCTCACCTGTTAGGCTGTTTAAAGGATGGAGGACATCGTGCTGATGTGTTACCGTTTAAGACCAAGTATGAGAAGACAACGGATATTTAGGGATCAAATGAATCCTTTGGAAAAGTATGACGATGTTGAAATATACAGCAAATTTAGATTCAGGAGACGCCACATCATTCTGAGGTAACCTACCAGCAACACCGTGAAGTGAATCCTTCCCAAACAACTCTGTTACCAAGTCCTCATCCTTCAATGAGGGGGGACAGGTGGTCCTCCACCTGGACCACATTGGTGGCGGTGCTTGTTGCTCAAAGCCGCTTTCATGTTGCTGATTTTATTTTGTAGGTCTTCTACTGAGCGCGCTCAGAAACACCACACGCATTGACCCGGTTCAAGATCTGAAGCCAGACTTTCCCTTCCTCCTTGTTTGTTCTCTTTGAGGATTGACTTCCTGATAACAGCTGTTTGTTCATTCTAGATTCTAAAAATCAAATGTTCATTTCTTCTTGATCTTCTCTCAGTCACAGCGGGACCGCTCCCCATGTTTATTGTTGTTTATGTGTAGTAGGCATGCGCAGTTTGAATTTGTTGGATCTGGGTTTTCCAGGAGGTTCCCTGGACATATGATGTTTTGCGCCAGCCTCGGTTTCATGACGCACTTAGTTCATTGGTCAATTAGCAGTCGTGCATGCGGCTAACGCGACGGCCAAATGGGCCGTTCCATAACGGTTCATTAAGACTAATGGTCCCGTTTGTGTGATGGCTGGAGGTGCAGACGAGCCCTGGTGGCATAATGTATAGTGAACGGGTGGTCAACATGATTGAAACCCAGGGTGAGCAGGACCCTGATCCAAAGTGCTCTTGCTCACCCCATCAGGGTTTCAATAGGATGTAACAACCCACTCATTGTACATTATCCCATGTTTTACCTGGCTGCCAACTAAAGAACTGAACAAGTAGGCACAAAATGTTTATGTAAAAATATTTTATTGATCAAATGTATCTATTCGTACAGAATAAAAGATAGTACCTCTGATTCTACGGTTGGTTGTTCTTGCAATGCAACAGACTTCAGCCTACCTGCAGGTGAATGAACTTCAAGCTGAACCTTTTGATCATTAGCCTGCCTCTCTGTTATGATTCACATTAAACTTTACATTTTTATAACATCACTGTTTACAGTTGGCATTTTGAACCGATGAGGTCCGTCCGTCCACTTCCTTCATGACTTCCTGTAATCCTCTGAAACATGAAAACTTCAGGATCTGTTCAAAGATTCTTCTCGCAGTGTTTCTGAGTAAGAATCTAAGCGGGTCGTCATGTTGGATTTCAGTGGGCTGGTGGGCTGTGCTCAGGTCACTGGGATCATCTCTGTAGAGAGTCAGGTAGTCGTCCCGCTGCTGTCCGTCACCATCTGTTCCTCTGGATTAATCCCGCACGCTTTACCTCCCACTGTCCTCACAGAGCTGCAGGTGAACTCTGGCAAACCTGCGTGTCACTGTTCACATCCAGAGACATCAGATGCTTTGTTTAACTGCTTAAAGCTTTAGTGGTAGTGTGTGGACACTTTAGAGTTAAATCTGACTTAATTAAAAAAAATAAAAAATGTTGAAATTAGAATTCTGAACTCTGATATAGTTTCAAACTGTTATTTTATTTTCAGTTTATTCTGCTTTCAGTATTTAACATAATTACATTTTTTTAATTATCATTTTGTTTTTGTTGATTTAAATTTGTATTTTTCTTTTGAAAATTTCCTTTCTTTTCTTCAAAAAAAAATTCAGCATTTTTAGTTTTAAATTATTTTTTTTGATTAGATTTTTTAGAGATTCTTTAGGCGTATTTCTCTTTAAAAAATAGTCAGAAATCTTAATTCCTTTCTTTGATATTTTTTGTCAGAAAATGACTTATTCTAAATGTTTTCTTTTCTTTAATTTTCACTGAGAATTTAACATTTTATTTGCTTCAGAAAATGTATTTTATTTAATTATTTAAATCTTTTTTTAGTATTTATTAAAAAATATCCATGTATGTTTTTTGCATCAAGTGTTTGCACAACACTAACACATTTTAATTGCATTTAATTTTCTATTTTAAAATCTGAATATTTATTTAAACCTTTTTAATTGATGTTTTAAATTTTCTTCTTCCACAGATAAAATCAGACTTCTGTCTTAAATCTCAGAACTCAAATGAATCTTGGCCTTCATCTTCTTCTGTAGAAACACTTTTGTCCCTCAGCTGACTAAACTTTGAAAAGCTGTTGTTCCTTGGCTCCGCCCACTTGTCCTTCTGTCCTTTAAGTCTCTTTAATGTCTCTGTTCAATCTGAAGAACGAAAAATGTGTCCACATTTTAAAATTTAATCTGTGAATGTTCGTCAGATTAATATGGAAGTATGAAGAAAGTAAACCTCTTTATTTTTACTTTGTTTTGCTAATGATAACATTGTCCTCTGCTCACTGTCTTGTTCTGTTGGCTGGCAGAGCATCAGCTGTGATCTGAAAACACTCAGGTGCTCCTCCACAGAGACGTAACCGACATGTGTCGTTCTGTTTCAGTCACAAAGCGTTCACAGTCATCCCCCCGAACCCAAAGAAACGGAGAGAGATCCAGAGGAGTGAGTCATCTTCTTCTTGTTTCATCTGAATTAGAAAGAGATGCATGATGTTGTTGTTGTTGTTGTTTATCATGTTCTGATTTGTGATTGGTTGAACAGAGGCGGAGGCGGAGCTTGCCGCTTTAGAGGAGCTTCGGCTGAGCAGAGCGATGGCGTATGTCTCCATTGACCCCAGCAGTGTTGGTGAGATGATATTAACAGCATTTTCATATTGATATGTTTGAAAGCATTCATTTCATTTTCTGTATAAAACACAGTATCTAGCTCAAATTATACTCACAACACCTAAACAGTGGTGATATTTTTATAACACATCTGTCTTGATTGTATAAAGTCTAAAAGTTTTTCATAAACTTGTATAATCAGGGCGGGGCTGAGTTAAGAGTTAGGCGTTGTAGCTGTTGAAGGTTATGCTGAGTCACCACTTCCAACATGGCTTCAGGAACCAATGGGTGACGTCACTGAGACCATGTTTCAGACAGTCTATGATAACAAGCACAGAGTCGGGTGAAAGAGCTGCATCATAATCACAGATGGCAAACACTTCCAATCAAAGTATGTTCATCTACTTTGATTGTGGAGACCTTTTTTAGAGCCACCTGACTCCATTGAAGAAAACAACCATTTAACCTTGAAGAACTCTCAGGTGGATAAGGGTTTTTCCTCTTGTTGTTATTGTGTGTTATTCAAATATTGTGCATGATCAAACTTAACATTTCAAACAGCAAAGTCACAAAATGAACAACCAAGCAGGTCAGTGGACAAAGAGTATTTCCAGGTGGAGTGATGGAGCAGCTGTTTCTTCATTCTGACTCTAAAGACCCTCCTCTTTAATAAAAGGTCTGGAGAGGTCTGCGCTGTAGTTTCCCTACTGACCTACTTTAGTTTGCAGTCTGTTTGATGGCTGCTGTCTGTATCAACCCTCTGAGGCCATTTCAAAATGTTCTATATGTATTAGGGGATAAAGTGTTTGAAGTAGGTCACAGGTTTGTTCTCCCTGAATCTGATTGGTGTGTTTTTGTGTGTCAACAGGCGGCTGTTTGAGTCTGGAGGAAGTACGGTCGAAGCAGCAGCAGGAGATGATGAAAGCCAGGAGGAAACCGAAACCGGTCAGACAACATATGACTCATTTACATTTCATCTGAACCTTTCCAAGAACTGAACTGAGTTTAAAAAAAAGAGAACAACGCATGACACATCAGTGACTCTACAACCACGATAAATTAAAGGTTGTCTCATTTTGTAATTATGTCATATATACACAAGACCCAGAACTTTGTGTAGTAATCTTTGTGACATAGTTCATCAAAGACACATCATATACAACTCCTGTGTGGGTTTGAAGCAGACACTCACGGTTATGGTGCGTTCAATGACTCTTGTGTTAGTGTTTGTTGTGTTTCCTCTCGCCGTTCCTCCTCTACTCTGATAATCCAAAGCTTCAGGAGCCTCATTGGTCACCAGAGCTGTCAATCATGGTCTTAATATGGAAGAGGGTTAGGGCCACTGATTCTTATCAGAGAGCATTCTAGAACTCTGCCTTCAAGATCCAACATTCTAGAATTCTGTCTTTAAGATCAAAGACAACATTCTAGAATTCTGTCTTTAAAGATCAAAGACAACATTCTAGAATTCTGTCTTTAAGATCAAAGACAACATTCTAGAATTCTGTATTTAAAGATCAAAGACAACATTCTAGAATTCTGTCTTTAAGATCAAAAACAACATTCTAGAATTCTGTCTTTAAGATCAAAGACAACATTCTAGAATTCTGTCTTTAAGATCAAAGACAACATTCTAGAATTCTGTCTTTAAAGATCAAAGACAACATTCTAGAATTCTGTCTTTAAGATCAAAAACAACATTCTAGAATTCTGTCTTTAAGATCAAAAACAACATTCTAGAATTCTGTCTTTAAGATCAAAAACAACATTCTAGAATTCTGTCTTTAAGATCAAAGACAACATTCTAGAATTCTGTCTTTAAGATCAAAGACAACATTCTAGAATTCTGTCTTTAAAGATCAAAAACAACATTCTAGAATTCTGTCTTTAAGATCAAAGACAACATTCTAGAATTCTGTCTTTAAAGATCAAAAACAACATTCTAGAATTCTGTATTTAAAGATCAAAGACAACGTTCTAGAATTCTGTCTTTAAAGATCAAAGACAACATTCTAGAATTCTGTCTTTAAGATCAAAGACAACATTCTAGAATTCTGTCTTTAAAGATCAAAGACAACATTCTAGAATTCTGTATTTAAAGATCAAAGACAACATTCTAGAATTCTGTATTTAAAGATCAAAGACAACATTCTAGAATTCTGTCTTTAAGATCAAAGACAACATTCTAGAATTCTGTCTTTAAAGATCAAAGACAACATTCTAGAATTCTGTCTTTAAAGATCAAAGACAACATTCTAGAATTCTGTCTTTAAAGATCAAAAACAACATTCTAGAATTCTGTCTTTAAGATCAAAGACAACATTCTAGAATTCTGTCTTTAAAGATCAAAAACAACATTCTAGAATTCTGTATTTAAAGATCAAAGACAACATTCTAGAATTCTGTCTTTAAAGATCAAAGACAACATTCTAGAATTCTGTCTTTAAGATCAAAGACAACATTCTAGAATTCTGTCTTTAAAGATCAAAGACAACATTCTAGAATTCTGTATTTAAAGATCAAAGACAACATTCTAGAATTCTGTATTTAAAGATCAAAGACAACATTCTAGAATTCTGTATTTAAGATCAAAAACAACATTCTAGAATTCTGTCTTTAAAGATCAAAAACAACAGACTAGAATTCTGTCTTTCAAGATCAAAGACAACATTCTAGAATTCTGTCTTTAAAGATCAAAGACAACATTCTAGAATTCTGTCTTTAAAGATCAAAGACAATGTTCTAGAATTCTGCCTTTAAGATCATCTCAGGATTCCAAGACAAAAGTCAACATTCTAAGGAAGATTCAGATCTAAACTTTGTCTTATTGTTGTTTCAGATGAAGACACAGGTGATGGAGCCAGCACCTGTCCTGGAGATCTGAGCGTCGCCTCACACAAACAGGAAAACTCACACGGTTATAAAACTGGATTAAAATCACTCAGAACAGATCAAGTGAAATAAAAACAACACACTTCACATGATCTGAACACAGAGTCTGGCTCTGCTCGTTGATGGTTTCTTCTGATATGTTTGTATATAATTGTTAGTTTGTGATGTGTTATGTTATTTTTGTATCCTATATATTTGTCATATTAAAAAAAAAAACAGATTAAAGGGTTAGTTCACCCAAATTAACAATAAAATAATTTCTCACTCTGACCATAAAGTGTTGAGGCATGTTTTTTTCACCGACTGGCAACCCCTAAAATATTTTCTTTTCATCTTTTGACAGATTGAAACTGCTCCACATGGATCTATAACACTCCCATGAGGCTGTTAGTCCTGTCTTGTTGTTGGTTTATGTGATTTAGGGTTAATTTCACAAACTTTTAACACCTGTCCAACAGAACATTGTGTTAATAACTCTTGTCTTTATTCAAAGCTTGACATTATTATAAAGAGAGTGAAAACATTAAACAAAATATAATAACACATAGATGTTTCAAATTTTACTCAAACAGGGATTCTGTCGAGGACTACTTTCAGTGAACTGCAGCACATTTGGTGAAACATGGAGCGTCTTAATTGGTGTCTTATAGAAATAAACTAAACATTTAATATATATGGAATTATCTTCTCTGAATTGGGTTAGAAAAATAAACTTTATTTAATTTTTTTCAAATAACTGTTTATTTGAATTTGTACACATAACATACAAAAGATAAATGTAACAATTAAAGCAACACAATAAGTGAATGAATGAAAAAGCAACCAATAAATGATAATTCAAAATAAAAGTTAATAAATAGAAAGGAAAATAAAAAATAGTGAAACTACAATAAAATAAATAGGTTAGTGTTTAAAAAATAAATAATGCAAAAGGTAGAAAAGCAGTAAGAATTAAAAAACATATATATATATATATAAAAGTATAATTGTAATTATAATAAATAAATACTACTAATAATATAGTAATAATTATAATACCAAAAACAATTTAAAAATTAGATTTGAAAAAAATCTAAAATAAACTTTTAGATAAAGTAAGTAAAATAGATTCGAGTCCACTGTTTGTTTCTGTAATTCTCTCTTCCACCAGCAGGGGTCGTTTTCAGCCTGCTTCAGACGCAGGGAAGCTGCACAGGGTGGGATAGTGATGATCACAGCAGCATGGTGTCTGAATGATAACAGGCTTGTGTTTGGATCACATTTAAGTCTCCATGGAAATAAGATTTCATTCAAAAAATAATCACATTCAGAGAGTAGAAACCAAAGACCCAACAGCAGAGAGATGAGGTCACAACCAAACCCACCACTGCACTGCTGCATCAGAATACCTCTCTTTACATTTCGTCTGTTCTAATGATACAAGTAATCTTTGAATAACATCTAAACACACAGACTAAAGGACAGGGCGCTGAATGCCAGCTTCGTGAGTCCGGATCAGATCATGCAGAATTAAAAATGTCATATTAGGTGACTGAAACTGTCTAATGCGCATGCGTGAGAGATATTGCAATATCTGTAGTCGAAGCAGCTGCAATTGTTTTGTTTAGCCATGTTTGTAGTCCACATGAGACGCCATTCTGTGACGCTGATGATGCATTCAGGGACTCCTCGGAAACTCAGACTTTTCATTACCGGGTGTTATCAACATTGTGTATGAGAGAAGTCTCATTTGTAGGTTTTAACTTTGACACCTTGGCGGTATTTTCCTGATCACGAGAAAGCCAAACTTGTTATCGTTTTTAAAAAATGCAGCTCTTAGAATAATTTCTACTTATTTTCATTTTGCACTTAAATGTTTGTGTTTAAATTTGTGAAATCAATTGTAAACAATGAAGGAAATTAGTACTTCTACTTATTAAAAAACTGAAAATGCCTCAATCCTAATTTGAAATAAAGTCCTTGAAGCTGTGCTGCAGTTTGATATAACCAACCCACATATTAGTTTTGATTATATTTTATTTACATTAACTCTGCACAATCAAGGAAGCAGGTCATTTAACTGACATGAAAAAGTAAAATAACGCAAAAGTGTTATTATTGTTCAAATTCGCTCATATTTGAAACACCCTGAATTTATTTCTGTTGTGCATTTTTTGACTTTGTGTTCTTGCATTAGCTCTGATACAAACCTCACACTTATTGTTGCATATTTCTGTTGATTTGTTTAACTTAAAGCTTTTGCTATAGTAAAAAAAAACAAAAAAACATCACACATGCAGTGGATTGATTTTCTGAATCACTTTACATTCCTCAGGTGCAAAATTCCCCAAATTCAAACTAGTATTAACTCACTACAGAAGCCCTAACTGGACATACATTTTGATTTATCATCATCTTTAGCTCAGTTTTCATGTGATAACATGAGCACCACTGTTACTTCAGATGAAAGTTACTAAAATCCTGTAAGTTGCAAAACAAACAAACAAATAAAATGCAGAGACAGGAGTAGACTAATACATCATTGTTAATGAGGTTTTTTATAAATAAATTATCTGCATTATTACTTTTATGACCATTGTTTTAGCATAATTATTTATTTGATATTTATTTTTTATTTTATTTCACTGTTCTGGTATTTATTATTTTAAAGTGTATTGAATCTATTACGATTACTTTTAAATATGATTCTTTTTAAATTATTTGATCTATTAATTAATGTATTCATTTTGTACATATATTACTTTTTAATTTTAATTACATTTTGAATTTTCTCTTCTAGAATCTTGACTTTTTATTTTATTTTATTTTATTTTTTAAAATAATGATATATGAGCATTACATCTGCCTCTGAGTCTTGTGGCTGCAAGTCCAGTGAAGGGTCCTTTAGTTACTGTGGTCCATCTTTCTGGAACAAACTGCCTGCTGACCTCAGGTCCATAACAACTGTCTCCACTTTTAAAAAAAAGACTCAAAACATATTTATTTTTCTGAAGCGTATGAATGATATAATGACTGTTGTGATTCTATTTGGAATTTTTTTTTTTTTTTTTTAATTCTCCATTTAAAGCACATTGAACTTGAACTTTGATGAAATGTGCTATATAAATAAAATTGCTATTGTTGTGTTGTGTTTGCGGAGTCAAATCTAAAAATGTATTTAATTCATTGACTTTATTTATTTATTTGTTTATTTTAAGTATTTCATATCACATTCCTCTATCTTATTTTAGCTTGTTTCTGTTATTTTGTGAAGCACTTTTGGCTGCATGCTTGAATGCATGAAATGTGCTTTTTAAATAAAAACAAGTTGAGTTGAGAGTCAAACAATTTAAGGAAAATAAGATTGGATAGAAAGTGAAATTTTAGTTTTGTAACTTGTACCCCAAACTGTGTTTTCCTGCTCTAAGAGTTCAGGTTTTGCATGTCTCTTATTTCCCACGGTCCGTGAAGGCCTCGTGATTCTCTGGCTGCTGATCTTTGTTGAAGGAGCCGAGGAGTCGCAGTTAGCAACGGACAGCAAACACACCGAGCGACGACAGACAGCTACCGAGCCCCTGAAACCTCCCTCCCGGCCCCCCCACAGACACAGAGACGGCCTTAACATGGTAAGAAGACGCCTCAGAGCCGTGAACGTTACCTGGAGGAGATATTTTCATAATGACAATCAATCCAGCCCAGAGCTAGCGTGCTAATGCTAACTGTGTTTTCCTGACTCATTATTGAGCCGAGAAGAAGCTAGGCTGCTAAGCTAGGCTGCCATTTTACCCCAACAACACCAGCAGCTGTCTGTGCTTACACTGCGGGGACCTCCACCAGGACACAGCTCACACACACCCTCACACTGTGACTGTGTTTATTAATGATTTAAAATAACAAAGTGAGATTAATCCATTTAAAGCTACTCCTCTCAAGCTAACATTTAAGCTAACGGCTAATGAAGCTAATGAGAGCTAGCAGTGTTGCGTAGCAGAGTCTGACACCTTTAACAGCTTCTTTCAGGACAAACTTCAGATATAGACTTAAAAACTGTGAACGTATAGCTTCAGTATATTTAGTTCTATGAGCACAGGGTCGTTATTCAGCTGAAGCTACAGCAGCTCGTGACTAAAGTGGACAGATCGGCCCTGTGGAGCTGGAGTGAAGGAGAGTGATTTCAACCTGACACAGGAGGAGCACTCCTGGATTACCTGGAGAACACCTGGGCCTGGTTTAAGACTCATCTCCACATTAACAGCTGTTAAAGAGAAACACGTCAAAAATCTTAAAAATGTGGTTCTGAAATCTGATTGGGTCAGATTCAGGATGTGTTCTATTATTAACAAAGACCCAACATCCAGACCGGATCAGATCCAGTCCCATCTTCCAGACAGGACTCAGTCTGATCTCATCTTAATCCACCATGAGCAGAGCACTTTGCAGCATTTAGCAAGTTACAGTGGCAAGGACAAACTTCCTTTAACAGGCAGAAACCTCCAGCAGGACCAGACTCATGTTAGACACACATCTGCTGAGACCGTGTTGGAGAGAGGGATAGAGGGAGGTGAAGAGAGAGAGAGAGAAGGATTGTAGTAGTTGTAGCAGCAGGCCGTCTATGGCAGAGATCCAGAGGAACCTACGAGACAAGGGAGCTCAGGGACTCCAGAAAGGTCTATGGTTAGTAACTTTAAAGGGACAGGAAGAGTTAAAGTGAGAGACAGGCAGAGAGAGGGACAGACAGGATCCCAGTGTGTCAGTCTAAGCCTATAGCTGCATAACTAAGACCTGATCCAAGCCTGATCCAGCTCTAACTTTAAGCTTTATAATAAAGGAAAGTTTGTAGCCTACTCTTAAAAGTAGCGAGGGTGTCTGCCCCCCGGACCCTGACTGGTAGATGATTCCAAAGGAGAGGGGCCTGATAACTGATGTCTCTACCTCCCATACTACTTTCTCGAGGACAAGGACAAACTTCCTTTAACAGGCAGAAACCTCAAGCAGAACCAGACTCATGGTAGACACACATATGCAGAGACGGACTGGTAAATTATTCCAAAGGAAAGGTGCCTGATAACTGAAGGCTCTACCTCCCGTACTACTTTTAGAGACTCTAGGAACCCAACATCAAGACCGGATCAGATCCAGTCCCATTTTACAGACAGGACTCAGTCTGATCTCATCTTAATCCACCATGAGCAGAGCACTTTGCAGCATTTAGCAAGTTACAGTGGCAAGGACAAACTTCCTTTAACAGGCAGAAACCTCCAGCAGGACCAGACTCATGTTAGACACACATCTGCTGAGACCGTGTTGGAGAGAGGGATAGAGGGAGATGAAGAGAGAGAGAGATGATTGTGGGAGACGGATAGTAGTAGTTGTAGCAGCAGGCCGTCTGTTGCAATGATCCAGAGGAAGCTACGGGACAAGGGAGCTCAGGGACCCCAGGAAGATGAGACAGGCTGCATACTTCTGTCAATGTTTCATATTTCTTCCCTCTTGTCTGGATCTTCACTTGTGTTGTGGGCGACATGACTAAGATATCACATCACGATTTTTAGTTAAGGTAGAATCACAATCTTTCTTTTTAAGACTATTTAGAAAGTTACTGCCAAGTACAAACAAGCAAACTCATTTCTATATTTAGAGATTGATGTCAGTTTGAAAAGGTAAACAACAACAGTGAGGTCAAGTGCGCTCTCACTGACGTACAGCTAACTCACTAAGCAAGCACATTTTGAAGCAGCACTCAGTTTGAAACTCTAAATATCAGTGATATCTGATACTAAAATTAAACTATCGTTCACATAGTCATCTAAAGTTAAAGTGAGAGACAGGCAGAGAGAGAGGGAGAGACAGGATCCCAGTGTGTCAGTCTAAGCCTATAGCAGCATAACTAAGACCTGGTCCAAGCCTGATCCAGCTCTAACTATAAGCTTTATCAAAAAGGAAAGTTTGAAGCCTGCTCTTAAAAGTAGAGAGGGTGTCTGCCTCCCGGACCCTGACTGGGTCTTAAGTTAGGATTTTTTTTATATTAGAATATTTTCCATATTTATTCTCCAGTTGTTCAAATGGAGTCGCACAGAAATCTTAAAGTATATTTATTTAGTAACTGTTTGGACTTAACGTCAGCCATGAGTATGGGATCTGTAGTTCTTTTCATGCTCTTTATTTGGGACTACACGTGCTGTGAGATGTTGTTAGCTTACAGCCTGCGTTTCCTCCTGTTACAGAGCAGTGTCTTCATTGAGCAGCGAGGTTTAACTGTGCGTGTGCAGACACGTCTCTTCCCCTCAGAATCAACCTGTTAAAGCGGGAGGATCTGCATGTGTTTGCACAGACTGTAGGGTGGGTGTCTGTTGGTATTCAGAACATCTAACGTAGGATGCAGGAGAAAGCAGCTGCAGACTGATCCATTCTTACAGAGACGGTTATTCAGAGACTCTGCCCTCACATCCTCACTTCCATTTATCTGGTTGTGATTTCCTGTCCGGGTTATGATGATGTCGCTGGTGTGTCTCATTCATAGATTTCTCTTCCATTGATATATCCGATGAGAGGAAGGTGTTTTCCTCTGTGATGTTGATGCTACACCGACGACATTAAAAGAACAGAAGAGGTAAAGAACTTATGGACAGACAGGAATCAGTCAAAATGTTGAAGATCTACAGTGTATAAGACTTTTATATGAGACTCAGCTAACACAAAACAACAATGCAGCCACAAGACTCAGAGAGCAGATCCAATGCTCAAATGTTTCTTTAAAAAAGAAGTCCATATTCCAGAAGAGAAAAGTAAACATTTTATTAAAATAAAAAATACATACATACTAATTTTTTTTTAAATATATACAAAATTAAATAATAAAAAAATAATAATAATAAACAGAAAAATATAAATGTAATTCAAATAGATTCAATAAAGTTTAAAATAAAATAAAAAGTTGAATAAATAAATTATATAAAAAGTAAAAAAATTAAATAAATAAAAAGTTAGATAAACAAATAAAAATAATTATATTTAGAAAAAAATAAAAGTAATAGAAAAAGATTCAATAAACTTAAAAAATAAATTGATTAAATCTAAATAAATAAAGTTAATTTCTAAATTAAAGTAATTATAAATAGTAAAAAGAAAAGTAATAGAAATAAATACAATAAACTTAAAATATAATAAATAATCTAGTCGAAATAAATAATAAATAAACTTAAAAATAAATTGATTAAATCAAAATAAATAAGTTGAATAGATGAATACAAATAAAATATAACTAGATAAAAGAAAAGTAATAGAAATGGATACAATAAACTTTAAAAATAAATAGATGAAAATAAGTAAAAATTCCAAGTAATAACTATAAAAAGGAAAATAGTGAAGTAGTAGAAATAAATTCATTAAACTTTAAAAACACACAGAACACATGTTGCATCTGATCCACCCTCTCACATGCTGAGTTTCTTCCCTGCTCCATGCGTGACTGCAGTCAGTCTGCATCAGTGTTTGGCAGCAGAACATGACTCATGGTCCTTCGATGGCAGCAGTGTTGTGCAAATCAGCAGGATGTAAACTTCAGGGGTGTCACCATTCTGACTTAGATAAATAAACTGGAGGTACTTCAAAGATGACAGCGTAGCTTTAAGGTCCCCTGATGCTGCACATTCGGTGACATCATGGTTAGTGTGAAACAGACGGGAGAAATGAGAATTAATGCTGATTTTTATTGTTATTTTTGGGGGCTTCTTTGAGTGCATGTGACAGTGGATAGAGTAAAAGTGGAAAAAGTGAGAGGGCAGTGAGTTAGGCTGCCCGCTCCAAGGACTTAAGCCTCTGTACAGGGAGCGCAGGGGTGGGCGATATGACCTCAAATCTATATCAGTATTTATTTTGGCGTTTTGCAGTAATAGTTTTATATCATGGAATGAAATGAGGGCACACATGTTCCCTTGCTATGACCTTCTGAACTCATGTCTGTGCCTAAGACAAGCGGCAACCTCCGGTCTTAAAATATGAAGCCCACGCAGAAGTGCTAAAAACTGCAGTTCCTCGAGCGTCCACTAGAGGCTGGCTGCAGAAACACAGGAAGCCACATACACACCCATTCAAAGAAGACGATCTTTTTAAAACTCGTTATTTTTGAAGATATTAAACGTACGAGTTCTGCCCAAATAAGGGCATGCCTGACTTGATTGACAGGTGGGCATCCTGTAGCTGTCAGAGAAAAGGTTAAAAAGCCCGCCTCTTCACCTCACACTAGCTCAGACAAAGTTAGGTTGAGTTCAGTATTTCCAACCGTCGCACTCCTGAAGATTTGAAATGATGTCATCCTCGTGGGTCTGCCCCAGCTCCTCCTTTACCCGGTCTGACCCGTCCAGGTCTGTGTAGGAGTTGCCGTGAAGTGACAGTCCCCGTACAGTTGACAGTCTCCACTCGGCTGCTCCTCTGAATGCTGAGCAGAGCGACAGAGAAATCAGAAGCTGCTTAATGAAACGTCCTCCCCCGCTGCTGACGGGTTAGCGTACACACTAACACACGTGTGTCAGCGAGGAAGAGGAAGATGAAGATGAAGAAGAAGAAGTGCTCGTCACTGTGAGGCTTCAGCGCTCCGCATGACTCACCCTCAGAGTCTCTCAGAGTCTGATGCATCTGTGTCGCTCTCTGAAAATGAAGGAAGGAGATGAAACCAGAGAGATGGATGTGTTTTGGTGTGTTCAGTGAAAATGCAGAAGTGACGGCAGTGTGTGTTCCTCTCTGTGTGTGTGTGTGTGTTTTTGTTTTTGTTTGCATTGTTTGTGTTTGCATTGTTTGTGTTTTTAAATGTAGGGTATTAGGTTGTTGAGTCTGGCCAGGACACACGGTGACCAGGGTAATCAGATTTACCCGGCTGAGCCTTTTTTCCCACAAGCACTGCTCTTCCTCTCCTTCTTCCTCTCTCCCTCTCTCTCTCTCTCTCTCTCTCTCTCTCTCTCTCTCTCTCTCTCTCTCTCTCTCTCTCTCTCTCTCTCTCTCTCTCTCTCTCTCTCTCTCTCTCTCTCTCTCTCTCTCTCTCTCTCTCTCTCTCTCTCTCTCCCTCTCTCCCTCTCCCCCTCCCGTCCTGCTAATCTCTCACACACTCTCGACACTCTGTGTTTCCTGAGTTGTTGTAAACGTGAAGACTTGATTCAGTGTAGGAAAGTAGACTCCCCTGGCTGAATGCAGGTGAGGTTTTTGGGGGGGTCTGGTCCTCCTGCCAGCCTGTAGATAAACCTGTAGATCACCTTAACGTCCAAACATGAAACCATGACAGGATTGTGGAGGCATGTCGCTGCAGTCAGCGGGGTAAGAACTGCGTTTGTGGAGCGTTGAGACTTGTTTGCACCTTGATTGTTGGTGTGTTCGTTCCCTCTCTCTGACCTCAATAACTCTCCTCTGTTGTTTTTATGATGCGGTTTGTTTTCAGTGGTGCTAATAATTCAGTTCCTATTAAGCTGTCTATTTTTACCATGATAATAATGAAGCATGTGATGTCCTCAGATGACTTTGTTTACAGATTATTTGAACAGATTTGGTTTTTAAATGGAAATAACTGCACTCTGATGCAGAACAGATGGCCTGCTGTTTCCAGTTTTTAAATCAGAATAGCTTCCTTACACATTCATGTTTTTAATATTTTTAGTCTTATTATTTTTATTTTTACTTAATTTAGATTTTTTCTGACAACATTAAAAGCACTTACAGCTTTAAAAAACGTGCCATCGAGCAATAATAAGCCAATAAATCCAAAATACATCAAAATGTGAGCTCCATTGAAAAGTAAATAAATTACTGTTACATTTTAAGAACAAATAAAAGAAGAGAAGAAGAAGTAGAGCTTATGGAAAGGCAGGAATGAGTCAAAATGTTGAAGATCTACTGTGAGTTTAATAAAAAAGTCTTATATGCCAGTGTGGCTGATATTCCAGATTTCAGACAACACAACAATGCAGCTACACTAAGAGGAAGATCTCAGGCTAATATATTTACTTATAAATAAAATAAAATAAATCAAAGTCCATAGTCTGAAAGAGAAAGTAGAAATGTAATTAAAAATGAAAAAAAAAAACCATACTAAATAAATAAATGAAATTAACATTACAATCAATGAAGCATTATATTAATAGATATAACACACTTTTAAAAAGTAGATAAATAAATAAAATCAAAATAAATTGAGTTAGAATTTATAAATAAAATAATTACAATTAGAAAAATAAAAGATACAGATACAATAAAATTTGAAAATTAAAAAATGAGTAAAGTCGAATTAAATAAGTTGAAATAATAAATACAAATAATTAGAGTTAGAAAAATAGGAAAGTGAAATATAAAATCAAAATGAATAAAAGTTGAATTAGTAAACAAATCTAATTGCAATTAGAAAAATAATAGAAATAGATACATTAACATTTAAAAAATTAAATTAATGAAATTAAAATAAATCCAAAGTTCAATTAATAAACTATATTAATGATAATAATGATTAGAAAAATATAAAAGCAACAGAAATAGATTTATTAAACTTTAAAAATAAATAGTGTAAAATAAAAATAATGTTTATCATAAATCAGTCCATCAGAAAGTCTGAAAAGTCTTTATTTTGTCCCTCTACTCTGTGACTGTGGAAGTCTTTGGATTTAACCAGGAGTCTGTGATGAGTCTTCGTACTCAAAGTATGTCACAGTTTTCTTTCACTGCATGGTTACGACACAAAGAGGAAGAGACGGTTGCTTCCTGGTGGTTAACCTCAACGCCATGAAAGACCTCCCTCTTTATTTTATACTGGTGTGAAGAATACAGCTCTTAGATGACAGTAAAGAGGTCCCTCCTGGACTTGTTGACCGTCTCGATGTTGTGAGCACATTTAGACTTGTTGTTCCCTGAAACGAGTCACGACCTTTGACCTTTGCTGCCTCCCTGCCTCGTGTGAAGGAAGAGGGATTCCTGTTTCACAACAAACTCTCTAGACACTCTTGCCACTCAGCGAGCCCGGTCCACATCCTGCGAGTCCTCGTCACACAGGACTGGATCCGATTGTGGGTCAGATACTGTAGAGGGACACAGATCTGATACCTGCCGGTGTGGGAATCCGAAACCGGATCCCAGAGCTGCCGTGAAGGGCACCTTTCTTTACCGCCGGTGAAAAGAGGCTCTACCTTTCTGCAGTCAAACGGCCACTCTGAGGTATTGTCTGCCTCAGTTGCTATGGCAACTGCAGGAGCACCTCAGGTAGGGCTTCCTGTCTGAGTTAAGCGAGGATCCACCCGGAGAGGAGCGGGTCTGGAGTCTGAGCTGAATGGGCTGGATGGCTGCAGACCAACTCCAGCATCCTCATCCTGTGTGTGCTGAGGATGATGATGACGTTAGGGGAGACCATCAACACCTAAAGGGGGGGAAGAGGTCTCTAACACACGAGCTGCACACCTGACAGTCTCCAGGGTGCAGATCGGGACCTATTTTACTGGGACCTTCCACCAGGCCCGGCTCAGGAGCAGGACTGCCGGACAGCTGGAGTCATGTGACCGAGGTTTTCCCAGCAGTAATCCCTGAATCAAGGATTCTCCTCCTCCTCCTCTCCTCATCCATGTTGATCCGGAGGACTTCGACCTGCCGGATCAGAGACGCAGCCGGAACACAACAGAGCGGATCCAGTGGAAGTTAACACATTGACTAGAATAGAAACCTACAACGCCAAACCACGTTCAGACCACTTTAATGCTTGTGAATGCTGCCATGTTCACATTTTACCCGGGTCTGAAAGAAGAAGCATCATTTTCATTAAATGCAAAGACTCTTCTTATCACTCAGCCGTTTCTCATCCAGTTAGATTCATGAACCCAACATCTGACGTTGTAGACCTTGAGCTTGTCCATCCTGGTGAGTTTATCAACATGTTTTAGGAGCTCTTCCTGCAAATGAACCGTCCAATCAGAGCCTTAGAGTGACCTCATCATTCACTGTGACTCTCAGTGGAAGCTGGACTCGGCGTGTTTTGCGTATTCCTGCTGCAGAATATGAAATATGAAAAGGCTTTGTGTTTCCTTTTGAAGTGAAACTCGTGCAAAGATGTTGAGTCACTCTGCTCTCAGAGAAACACCGGTTGTTATCACATTCAGGAATCTCGCTTCGGTCAGATATTGGCACCAAAATCAATCAGCCTTTAGCCTCACGTTAGCATCCCAATTATCCTAAATGTTGCTAGGCAGGAGGGCAGTTTATTATGTCTGTAACAGAGTGCAGCTGCAGTGCTGTGGTCAGTCTGTGAGAGGGGAGAGAGGGGGAGAGGGGGGAGGGAGACGGAGGCTGGGTTTTTGATGACTGATGAGGACTGAATGGAGCTTGATGCTGGGTCACATTTCTTCTTCTCCTGTCTCTGTGCAGCTCGGGATCTTAGCCGTAGTTTTGCTTTGAGAACCAGACGTAGAAAATGTGCTGTAGTGTCTGAAAACAATGCTCTCAATTTTCAGTTTTGAGGACATTATTTGAGTGTTTCTATCCAAGTTGAGTCCAAAGTGAGGGTGTAAAGTCGTCACTAGACCGTACGTTAAACAAGTTAGTTTTTAACTTGACGGTTTCAACACGCAGATGTGATGTTTCACTCTGTTTGGCCAATCAGAGAACAGCTTTTTTTCTTAAAGGGGTGTTTAAATTCCAACTCCTGTTAGCCACATTGCCTCTAAACTGCCATAACTCCTGTTAATCAACAAACAGCAACATAAAGGTAAAATATAACAAATCATTTAATTAATCTAAAGTGTAAAATACCAACAGGAACTATCTCAGCTGCTGCAACGCCCAAAACGTTAGCAGTGTAAACTACATCTTTACTTTCCATTCATGATAAATTCAACTATTCCCTCAAACTCTGTAACATTCACTTCTTCTAACTTTTTAAAAATATACATTTGGTGCTTTTCTCTTTTTGAACATTTTTAGATTCTGCTGTAGAAATGTTTAATTTTTGGATCCCATGACAAGTCGACACTTTTTAACACTTAAAGCTGCTGTGAGGAACTTTTGTTTTGTATCGATTCTGGCGCCCCCTTGTGGACAAAGTGATACCTCTTATCTCTTGTCCTCTACATGTAAAATTAGTGTTTTCAACAAAAACCTCATCCTGTTGTCTGTTAACAGTCAACTTTATCAGGCAATGTGATTATTTTCCATGAAACAGTCAAATAAAGGCTGTTTCTGAAGCAAGAGGTCTATCATCTGGTCTGGCACCTACCCCCTCAGGGCGGTTTCAGGCATTCAAAATGACAACAGAGAAGGTGTCAGTGTTGTTGCTGATGGTCTTGTTTACTATTGAAGGTCATAAAGAGGCATCAGTATCATTTTCAGTCTGTTTCTCAGCCAGTTCAAAACTCCCTACAGGGCCTTTAAGTTGAAAACTTAATTAATAGACAGAGTTACTTTTAATTAAATTAAAGTAATTTCCTGTGAAATATGTCCCAAATAAAAATAAAAATAAATAGAAATAAGGCCGCACTGGAATTAGAAACCAATTTTCTTTGACATATATTTCTATTTTATTTGATTTGATTAATTTGACAAATTTATCAGCCGTTTGTTTTCTTTATTTTTCTCAAGTATAACCAAGAATTTCATAAATACTGTTTCTAAATTCAAGCACTTGCTTTATTTGTTTTGATGATTTATCAGTAATTAAGCAAACATTTTTCTTGTTTTTCAATGTTTTTATTAGACAAAAAAAACCATCATCCATCTTCCAAAAGTAATAAAATAAAATAAATAAAAGATAATTGAAAATTAAAAATAAGTAAATGCATTCATAATAAATTAAAAGTATTAAAATTAATAATAATAATTAAAAAAATAAGTTAAATGAATAAATTAAAATATTTAATAAATAGCAATTAGGATAATATAAAATATAAAAATGCATACAGTAAAGTTTAAAGAAAAATAAATTATTAAAATGAATTATTATTTATTATTAGAAGTACTGAGCAAATTTCCCTGATCAAAGTGTCTTCAAACTGCTCGTTACGTTTCTGATTGGCTGATTTGTGATATATTTATTATCTTATAAGACTTATATAGCGCTTTTCTAGGAACTTAAAGATGTTTTACATGAAGTGGAAAAATATACATAAAATAATTGAAAATAATAATTAAAATGTAATATTTTAGGATGTTTCCTGATTAAAAATCTATCACTGGTGAGAGTTAAAGTTGAAGCTCAGGAGTTAAAATAATACGAAGCTCTCTGTGAAGTGTAATAAAACTCTTTCTGAAAGTTAAATAATTCTCTAACAGCTTCGTTCTACATCGTCGTCTAAATATAGTTTAAAAAAGGAGCATGAGCAACTCGCCTCGAACACCTACATGTCCTGTTTCCTTTAAAGAAGCTAACTTCAGTGCTGTGTTCTCCCACGTCTTTGAAAGCAGCGTCAGACGTTTCGCCGCTCAGACGTCAGGTGTCCATTCCCCGCCCCGCCACTCGTCAACAGGGGACAGGAAGGACACGGAGCGGGTCAATCAGCTTCCTCCCCTCTTCCACTTACTGACTGTTGCGCCCGGGTCACGTCCTGAGCCTCTGGCCCTAATAGCTGTGAACGTCCAGAGACGGGCAGCGCTGCATGCCTGCTCCTTCTAAATATAGCCGCGCTGCCTACATGTACACACTCACGCTGCATTTACACAACGAGGCTCCTTCTCTCACTGTAATGCCTCCTGCTGTGTCATGCCTTATCTCAGTTTGGGAGCCGCCTCATCGCAGTCTCATTATCACGTCTTAAATATTCATCAGTTTAATCAGCACACTGTCTTTCTCTCATTTTCTGTTTTCATGCAGAGGCAGCAGAATAATCACGGCAGTCTCACGCTGAAGGTGTCACATCTTCCTCTTCTTCTTTATCTGCCAATAACGCTCTGTAACTTTTTGTTTTCCTCGGCTGAATGTCCCAAATCTAGACGGGAGGGGGGGCTCCTCACAATCCTCCCAATCCTCCCAATCAAATGATTTCTCTAAATCTGTGTCAGGCGTTTCTGAAATGTTTTCATAACAACATCTGTGTCACATGAACGCAAAAAGAATGTTGATCTTGTTCATGTGTGTCACAATTGAAGCATATCTCACTCCTGGAGACGTTTCAAACATGTTTCAGTTTTTGTTTTTGCACTAAAATGAGAAATAAACCCACATTCTTAGAGGCGAGCGTTCAGTTTTAACACGAGGACTACCCTGAGAGCTCAGTCCGTCCCTCTCTGTAACCCGAGAGATGTTAATGCTGCAAACTCCGGCTTCATTTACCTTCTTGTGCTTTCAGCGAGGATGAAATTACAGCCGTCGATTAGCTTTAATGATGTAGCCACCGCGGACAGACATCAGCTGGATTTACTCCTGTGACCGTCTCAGTCCTGACCTGACCTGATACTCGACAGGTATCAGGGTGAGGCACGAAAGGTGGTGAAGTTGTGCAAATGTTTTGAAGCATGCTGCAACATCCAGGAGAGCACAAAACACATTCAAGCATGATTTATTAACGGGAGAAACAAGGCTTCCACTTCCTGCAAAGAACTCGGGTCTGGTAGACTTTTGAAGACCTGCTCCTGTCATGTTCTGACAGAAGCTGAAGATCTGATGTTGCTAACATGTTTCAGAAGCAGCTCGACGTCTGTGTTTGTGTTTCGTTGAAGAAGAAGAAGTGTGCTAGATAAGAGTCGGAGCGCTGTCTTTACGAGAGTGAAGGAACCCAGGGAAGCATTAAAGTGGACTAATCTGTTATTATCTGAGTGACGTCAGGGTCTGTCAGCAGCGTGTCTCCAGGGATCACAGCCAGGTGTCAGCAGATAAATCCATATTACCTCCCTGACTGACGACTAACACGGGACTGAGGAAACTGAGACGTGATTTCAGGATCTGAGTTTAATTCTGAGATGAAGATCGCTAATCAGAACCTCTTTCCTTTTCTTTGTTTCCTTTTTGAAGGTCATCTGGTGAGGCGTGCCAAAGCTTTTAGGTGGAGGAGTGGCTGACAGCGCCACCCAGGCGTGCAGAGTGGGACTGCATCCCGCCTCACAAATCGTCGAACCAGCTTACCGAGGCGCCACAAGCCCCGCCGCCAGATGGACCTCGCACTCTGAGAGCAGAGCCAGCCAGGACAGAAACCAACCGAGGGAGAGGAGAGCCGGGGGACAGCGCCCACCGGAGCAGGAAAGGGAGGGCATCGCTCGTAAGGGAGAGGACAGAGGACGAGGGGCGTCACCATGTCGTCAAACAGGACCCAGAACCCCCACGGACTGAAACAGATAGGCCTGGACCAGATATGGGACGACCTGCGGGCTGGCATCCAGCAGGTGTACACACGGCAAAGCATGGCCAAGTCACGCTACATGGAACTCTACACGTATCCTGAGAGAGCTGAGGAGTGTGTCTCTGCTAGGCTGTGCTAACAGTTTGTACCATGTGTTCTTAAAGCTGGGGTTGGTCGTCAGATTTAGATCAGCTTTTTGTTCTACTGGTTAAAATGATCTTTATCTCTCGATGGTGATCAATACATAATGTGTTCTTAAGAGTGAAAAAAGCTGCTATCTATAGTCAGAGTAAACCTGGGAAAACTCCAACCAATCCCTGCCATCAGGAGCCAAATCATGAAACCAATCAGATCCCGTCCTGCCGTTCTGCCCGCCTCCTGCAAAGCGTACATTTTATTTCCTGTTTGTTTGTGTTTTTAACTTTCACTAAGAGAATGTTTTGGTGTTTTCTTACCGCTGAGTGAGACATGAGTTGACGTAGTGCAAAACACAAACCATGAGCTGAAGACCGGTTTGGAATCAGTCACCATCATATGGTCATTGGCACTCATGCATGCAAGCAGGGGCGTCGTTTTGGAGGAGCTCCGAGGGGAGGGGTTAGACAGTCCTGAGGAAATGCTACATTCAAATTCATGCTAGTTTTATCCGTGGCTACCAACCTAGCTTTAATGTATCACTCACTGAGGCAGGACGATCATCCAAACACATTCAACTCAAGTGATCTGGTTCTAACTCTGCAAACATCTCAACTGTAAAAGGTTTTACTCAGCCGAGGTGAGGGATACTTTACTTTCTGACACCTCAGAGAACAAACTGCTGATTCAAATCAATACATCTCAAATATTCTGAACCATGCAGGTAAAACCTTCAAAAGCAAAATATCAACAAACATTTTCTTTAGAACATTTTCTCTCTAATTTATCAGTTTTCCTGCTAGATGATCTTCACTAGGTTGAAGTTTTAAATGTTGATCCCAGTTGTTGAGTCACATCGCCGTGTGTTGACGTGCCTGCGACTAGGGATGGGCATTTAAGGACGAGGTGCTGCTAGTAGCGAGCACTGTCAGCGCCTGTCTCTATCTTTACGTGCGTGTGTTTCTGTGACGCAGCGTGGCGTCCGTGTTTACATTTTACAGCCATGCTCAGTGTCTGGAAAAGTGTGTGTAGTAGTGTGAGATTCAGAATGGAAGAAAATCGCTGCGACTGTCGCAAATGTTTTCTTCTTCTTTTGCTATTTAATGCAGTTAGCATTCTTCTTCTTCTTCTGTTACTTAATGCGGTTAGCAAACAGCTTTAAGACACTATATCGCCACCGTCTGGCGGGAATACGGTATTACAACCAGGCACTGGGAAAACCGATGAAAAATGTTACTTTTAAAATGAGAAAATATTCAAAGTAACTCTTCGATTTTTACAAAGTATTGATGTTTGTCCAGACGACGAGTTACAACGAAAACACCCCATCATGATGGCAGAAAACAAACTCTACTTCATGACCCGTTTAGGAGATTTAAGACCTACCTGTGTTACAAAGTGAGGTTTTTCTTTAACCCTTAGACCCTGATCAAAACTTTCAAACATTCAAACACTTTAAAGAACAAAACATCCATGACGTGACGGGGAAGTAAACACCCTCTCGTGCAGCTTTCCAGAACTAAACGATGTCACCGTTCGCCTCATGTATGAAATGCTTTCAGCTCTGTTAGCCTGATCTTTAGAAGAGAAGAGCGCTCATTCAAACAAGCAAGAACCTTTCAGATCTGCACCACATGTCAGCATCTACAGGAAGTTGAGTTAAGTAAGGGATAATGTGTGGTTAGCAGGTAGTTATGGGAATTAGAATCCTGACAGGGTGAGACAAAACTCCGCTTATTACCCGGCTCCTAACTTAGGATTCAAACATTGATCTAATATGATTTGTTTCCAGTGATTCCTCGTCAGTGATCGTTCCACGGTGATGGATTCTTCTCTGCCTGTGTCGGTGGATTGAACATGAACCTGTCCTCATTCAGCTCTCCTTCCTCTCTGCGGTTCACACACCTTTAAAAAGAAACTAATGTCTCAACTTTGAACCCTGCTGCTGTAAACACAACTGCTCATGGTTTAAGTTTCTTCGTAGAGATCGCTAACCTAAAGTTTCTCTCCCCTGCTCCTTCATCATATTGATGGACAGGAAGTTAACGGTTTCCCCTCACCTTAAGGTCTATGAAGCTACATGTGTCTGAACTCTTCTCCGTGGATTGATCTGACATGACTTGTGATCAGTTTGACTCTGTTAGTGAAAGTTAATAACCATCGTCAACCAATCAGAATCAAGCTTCTTACACAGCTGCCTCATGCGCATCCGAATTAGAGACTTCCTGATTGAAGCTTGGAAATATCCGGAGACTAACTTCATGTTCTGTTGACTCGTGCGTAGATACGTCGCTCTGTGATGTGCAGTGTCTCTGTGTTTGATCCTTAACCCTCCCCTCAGACATGTATATAACTACTGTACCAGCGTCCATCAGTCCAGCCAGGGCAGGGGCTCCGTGCCTCCAGCCAAGCCCTCCAAAAAGTCCACCACTCCGGGCGGGGCTCAGTTTGTAGGCCTGGAGCTCTACAAGCGGCTCAAAGAGTTCCTGAAGAACTATTTGACCAGCCTGCTCAAGGTGAGTGTTCTCTCGCTCTTAAGATGCAGGAACCAGTTCATGAATCGTCTGCATGTCACTGATCCTCTCTCTTCCCGTCTGTCTCCCAGGATGGCGAGGATCTAATGGACGAGTGTGTGTTGAAGTTTTACACGCAGCAGTGGGAGGATTACCGTTTTTCTAGTAAGGTCCTCAACGGGATCTGCGCCTACCTCAACCGCCACTGGGTCAGACGAGAGTGTGACGAGGGACGCAAAGGAATCTATGAGATATACTCGGTACGTCTGCACCTCACTCATGTATATGAAGGTAGAGGCTTCAGCTGTGTGCTTCATGGGATGCCTGCAGGGGAAGTCACAACATACAAAGAGCACTAACTTCCAATCAGAGGTCTGTCCTCTCTTTGTCACAGACGAGTTCAGATTATCATCAGGAGTGTCTCAGAGCAGGGAGGGTTTTTGCAGAGAGAGACTTCTTAAGCCTGATTTATACTTCTGGTTCGGATCGATGGCGTAGCCTACGCCGGAGATCCACGTATACCAGCGTGCTCTAAACTTATACAAAACTTATCCATAACTTATGTGACGTACGCCAGCGTACTCACCAATTTTTTATACGCTGGCTAAATCGTCAAGGTGTGACAGGACCTGAAAGCTCAACATTCAAACACCAACACTGCACAACAACACAAACAAACCCTCAGATTAGGACGGGGATAGACGAGCGGCTCCGGTGTTGAAGGCTGTTTCATGGCTGGAGAAATCTGCTCCAGGGATTCTGTCTTTTAGTCATTCCAGACCCTAAAATATGTAAACGGAGCAGAGGTTCAAAGACGACCAGGATTCCCCCTGAAATGTCTTTCAAAGCGGTTTCTAAATGTGATCACTTCTGTTGGAAAGAGCAGAAAGGTTCAGTGTTGTTTCAAGTTAAGATGAGAGGATATATGTAGAGGTCGAACCTGTCAGAATCTGTATCTGAACGTAGGGCTGGGCGATAATTCGATAACGATAATTATCACGATTTAATTTTTCTTGATATAAATATAAAACATTTTCAGTTAGATTCAATATAAATAAACATGTAATTACACCCCCTGGCCATTTAAGTTGGAAGGGGGCGCTAATGAGCCTTAGATGCTAGTTGCCTCCCAACAGAAGAAGACGGCATTGAACAGCCAATCGTGTCGTGGGATGAGAGGTAGGCGGGGCTTAAAGACGTTTGGAGCTGAATGTAAACACAGCTGCGACGAGCGACAGCGGCACTGAAGAGAACTCTAAACCTAGCAGCTCAAAGCAGAGTCGTTAGTCTGACACTGAGTCGACTCTGCTTTAAATATTAACTTCATACAATTCATTAAATCTACTTTCAGGATGTGGGTAAATGAAGAGCACAGAGACAACTTCTGCTGTGGACACGTTTAATGTCCACTACGACTGTAGGAGTATTGAACGACCGTGATGCATTCACTGCACTGTGGGAAACAACACCACTCTGCCTGCAACCCTTAGTAACCTTAAAGGGGAGAGCACAACTCAAAACAATACTCTACTAAACTGATACACAGAATACAGTTAGATATATATTTGTTGTAATTGTAAATCAAATTATGGAAATAACCTCAATCTGAGAAAAATAAGAATCTACAAACTAAAACTTCATAAAAATCTCATCTTACATTAAAGACCTGCTTCCTGTTAGCAGCGTCAGAAATGATGGATTCAAGAAGCTCATCAGAAAACTAAATCCAGATACAAACTAACAAACTGTCTTCAACTTCTGAACGTCGGCTCATGATTTGTTTTCCTGCTGACGTCTCCTAACATCCAGAAGAAGGAAAGAAGCGAGATGTTTTCTGCAGAAAGAGAGCCGTCGTGTGGCTCGTGGGTCTCCGAGAGCTCCCGGCATGTCATGGTCTGCCCTCCTCACAGAGCGTCTGTGTGTCCTGTTTGTTTTGAAACAGTAATCTGATTTAATAGTTACAGAGTGAACACAGAGGCCTCTCATCATCTCCAGCTCTGATCCGAGTGCTGCGTAAACAAAGAGTCTCCGGCCTTTAAATTCACCATCACTGTTATTTAAGTTGATTTCAGAGCAGCGGCGGTTTGATGTGAATCATGCTGACGTCAAGGAGACGAGTTACAAACATGAAGCCTTAAGTCTCAACCTTTTGTTTAACCCTCTCTCCCTCTCTCCTCCTCTTCCTCCTCCTCTCACACGTCTGTTTCCTCCCAGCTGGCACTCGTGACCTGGAGGGAGTGTTTATTCCGACCCCTCAACAAACAGGTGTGTTTTCTTTCTATAGAATAACGAGCTGGTTTTTACGCTCACACGTTCCCACCTTTACTAAACACACGTTTGTTTTTCAGGTAACAAACGCGGTGCTGAAGCTGATAGAGAGAGAGAGGAACGGAGAGACCATAAACACCAGACTGATCAGCGGAGTGGTTCAGTCTTACGGTAGGTCAACACATGAGAAGAAGTCCTTCCTCCTGTTCCTCCGAGCTTCATTACGCTCTGTAACAAGTCTCTCCTCTCTCTCCAGTCGAGCTCGGTCTGAACGAAGAGGACGCCTTCGCCAAAGGCCCCACGCTGTCTGTGTACAAAGAGTACTTTGAATGTCAGTTCCTCACTGACACGGAACGGTTCTACACACGCGAGAGCACAGAGTTCCTGCAGCAGAACCCCGTCACCGAGTACATGAAGAAGGTCAGCCGCCCGTCCGTCCGTCCGTCTGTCGTGAAGATTTGAGTTCTTTGTTTTCAGTCTTTGAAACTGAAGCTTTCTCTCTGTGCGCTTTACTTCAGGCGGAGGCTCGTCTGCTGGAGGAGCAGCGGCGTGTGCAGGTTTACCTCCACGAGTCCACCCAGGACGAGCTGGCCAGGAAGTGTGAGCAGGTCCTCATAGAGAAACACCTGGAGATCTTCCACACGGAGTTCCAGAACCTTCTGGATGCCGACAAGAACGAAGGTAACCCTCGATTTCTCATCAAACCTGCTCAAACTGCAGGAAACTGAATGTCTGTCTCACATGTTCCAACTCCAAACAGAGCGTTTAGAACAACTACATCAAGGCAGCTTTTTGGGTTTTCTCTTCCTCGACTCCTCAGTGATTTTAACAAAAAACAATCAGGAGTTTAACTCAACTCATTTTTATTTATAAAGCAGCTTTCATACATTCAGGCATGAAGCCCAAAGTGCTTCACAAAGTAACTCCCACAGAGACAGAAAACAACAGCAACAGGTAAAATGACTAAAACAAGAGGAACTTCATATGAAATACTTAAAAATGAAATAAAATAATTACAATAAATCAATAAAATAAAATCAGATAAATATCAGGAAAATAAACTAATTACAAAAGAATTAATTAAATAATATCAGACAAATACCAGATAAATGAAATAAAATCTTAACAATAATTCAATAAAATGAAATCATATAAATACTAGATCAATCAATCAATCAATCAATCAATCTTTATTTGTATAGCGCCAAATCACAACAAACGTTATCTCAAGACGCTTTTACAAACAGAGCAGGTCTAGACCACTCTATGTCAAATTATGAACAGAGACCCAACACCAAGACAGGGTAAGACTCAGTCTGACCCCACCTTAATCCATCATGAGCATTGCACATCGCAGCATTTAGCTAGTTACAGTGGAGAGGACAAACTTCCTTTAACAGGCAGAAACCTCCAGCAGGACCAGACTCATGTTAGACAGCCATCTGCTGAGACCGTGTTGGGTCTGGAAAGACAGATAGAGGGGAGTAAGAGAGAGAAGTGATAGTGATGAGACGAGTCGTAGAAGCTGTTGCCGCTGGAGTCCAGATCGTCCGCAGCAGGAGGACGTCTACGTCAGTTCAGAGGAATCTACGAGACAAGGGAGCTCAGAGACTCCAGAAAGGTCTATGGTTAGTGACTTTAATGGGACAGGAAGAGTTAAAGTGAGAGATGAGGGGGGTTGGGGGGAAGGGGGTGAGCTAGGATCCCAGTGTGTCAGTGTGCCAGTTCCCCCGGCAGTCTAGGCCTATAGCAGCATAACTAAGACCTGGTCCAAGCCTGATCCAGCTCTAACTATAAGCTTTATCAAAAAGGAAAGTTTGAAGCCTACTCTTAAAAGTAGAGAGGGTGTCTGCCTCCTGGACCCTAACTGGTAGATGATTCCAAAGGAGAGGGGCCTGATAACTGAAGGTTCTACCTCCCATACTACTTTTAGAGATTTTAGGTACGATGAGCAGGCCTGCATGTTGGGAGCGTAGAGTTCTAGAGGGGTAATAGGACACTATGAGCTCTTTAAGATACGAGGGTGCCTGATTTTTAAATACTATCAGAAAAATACCAGATAAGTTGAATAAAATCAGTGCATAAATTAAATGATATAAAATCAGATAAATATCAGGAAACTAAAATAATTACAACAAAATCAATACAAAATAATCTGATAAATACCAGAAAAATAAACATTAGTATAATAAATTTAAAAAGGAATCAGATCAATATCAGGAAAAAATAAATCAAATAAAATCCTTAAAATAAAATAAAAAATTGGAGAAATATCAGAAAAATAAAATAAGAAGGATGATAAATAAAAATGATGTTTAAACAATAGTAATAACGCAGTAATAACGCAGTCTAGGGCTAGAAAGAAATGACTCCAGTTAAAAGCTCAATTAAAGAGGTAAGTCTTTAGTTTAGTTTTAACAACAAAGGATTTGTTTGTGTGTACTAACTCACATCTTACAGTTAAAATGAAGAGTTTTGTTTTAAAATGAGAGATAACTGATCAAATGATAAACCTTTATATTCTATAACTCCACCCCTTCTGAACACAGCGTTCTCTCTCTGTTTGTCGTCTAAGACCTCGGCCGGATGTACAACCTCGTGTCACGGATCACAGACGGTCTGGGGGAACTGAAGAAACTTCTAGAGACTCACATCCACAACCAGGGCCTGGCTGCCATCGAGAAGTGTGGAGAGGCAGCGCTCAACGTACGCAGCTTTCTTTCCTTTATCGACAGTCCGCAGTAATAAGAGGAGGTCTAAGAGTCAGAGGATGTTACAGATAAATGTCCAGAGTTTGTTTTAACTTTCAGAGTCAGTCGGTTTTATTCATCCTAAGCAGGAAAGTGAGTTTCTGAACCAAACACTTGTTTGTTTCCTCCAGGACCCCAAAGTCTACGTCCAGACCACCCTGGACGTCCACAAGAAGTACAACGCCTTGGTCATGTCTGCCTTCAACAACGACGCCGGCTTTGTGGCGGCGCTCGACAAGGTGAGTAACCACCGACGGCGTAGAGAATCCAAACGTCTTACAGGAGATGAAACGTTCCTGGGTTACGTCACAGTCTCTCACTTTTCACGTCTCTTCACAGGCGTGTGGTCGATTCATCAACAACAACGCCGTCACCAGGATGGCTCAGTCGTCCAGCAAGTCTCCTGAGCTGCTGGCCAGATACTGCGACTCTTTACTGAAGAAGAGGTACGTGACACACCGCTGCCTCCTTACATCATCAACACTTAAAGATCAGGATTTCAAGTACAACAAGGGCAACAAATGAGACTCATTAGAGGAAATCTAATTATTGAGGTGACTTATGATAAAAATAATAACTTATATTTATAAAACCTTTGAAAACAAATGTTTACAAAGTGCTTTGACGAACAAAGCATGTCAGAAATGCAAGAAACAAAAATGATGCAAAAACTAAATACAACCCAAAAGATTAAAGAATAAATTCAAATTAAACAGAATAAAGTGATGAAACAGTAGATCAATAAATCATTGTTCAAGCGGCATAAATAATAAATATGTAAATAAAATTAACTCAAATAAATCAAATAAATAAATAAATATAAAAATTATACAAAATAAAATTAATAAAATTTAAATATATAAAAAGAATAAAGACATCACATCAGATAAAAAAAGAAAGATAGATTAAGAATATTTAAATGATAAACGAAAAAGAAAATGATTTAACAATAAATAAACAAAAATATACCATTTCATTTGTTAAATAAATATAAGTACTAATAAATAAATTAAATACATTTTAAAAGGTTATTGATAAATATTGTAATAATTATAATATATGTTAATTATGAAGATTATTATAATAATAATAAAATATGATAATGATATTTAGGATGATAATAATAGAATGATATAATAATATAATCGTAGTAATAATAAAAAGAGTAATATGACTGTACTTTGCCCTCCTGTTGGAGAGCGATCTGTCCTTTGAGGATGAAATCTAAACTCTTGTTTCTGTTTTTTCTCTTCAGCTCTAAAAACCCCGAGGAGGCTGAGCTGGAGGACACACTCAACCAAGTGGTGAGACTCTGACCTTTGTGTTTGCACCAACGTTCACAAACAGACTGTTTGCTTTCATGTGAAAGAGCACTGACCCTGTTGGGTTCAGGGTTCAGGCTCAGAGCGGCAGACCGGACTCTGTGTTTGTCTCATTCAGGAGGACAGAGATAATAAATACATGACTTTAACTTCTGTAGTGCTCCGTGATCTTTGTGCTCATGTCTGTCTCTGCTCTTCAGATGGTTGTGTTCAAATACATCGAGGACAAAGATGTCTTCCAGAAGTTTTACGCTAAGATGCTGGCCAAGCGTCTGGTCCACCAGAACAGCGCCAGCGACGACGCCGAGGCCAGCATGATCTCCAAACTCAAGGTGAGACGTCACGCACAGACTACCAGAAGTCTGCATGAAATCAAATCCACAACACGCACCGAGCTCCCAGAAAACCTCAAACTGAGTCTGGTTCTGTTTGTGTTCTCCTGCAGCAAGCGTGCGGGTTCGAGTACACGTCCAAACTGCAGCGGATGTTCCAGGACATCGGGGTCAGTAAAGACCTGAACGAGCAGTTCAAGAAACACCTGACCAACTCTGAGCCTCTGGACTGTGAGTACTCTGCTTCAAGACTTCTGAACGTGACAGAGACTCCACAGAGAACTCTTTGTAACCCTTCTGTCTCTCTCACAGTGGACTTCAGTATCCAGGTCCTCAGCTCCGGGTCCTGGCCTTTCCAGCAGTCCTGCACCTTCGCTCTGCCCTCTGAGGTAACTCGCTCACAGACATCGTACTGTTCATCTCCGACGCTGCTTTCAGGAGTTTAAGATGTGAAGCTGCTGGAGCACACAGCTCTCCTGCTGCAGAGACAGGATCACTTTTTATTTTTAAAGATGTTTATTTGAATTTTTACACAAAGATCAACAAACAATTCAGACGAGGAGTGTTTCTATTTTATTTTAAAGGAAACAATTTCTAAAAAATAAAATATAATATATCAGGGAGTAAAAAGAATGATAGAAAAGAAAACAACAAAAAGGCTCCTGAGATCATTCATACAATATTACAAGGTTTGGATATGAAGATAATACATGTGTATGTATTTTAAATGAAATGTATGTATATTAGATATATACTGTAAAAGGCAGACAAATCACTGGACACATGCAGAATTATTTGGAAACAACAATGAGTAGAAAAGTGAATAAATTAGTTTAAAAAAAACAATAATAAAAGTTATAATAAATAATAGTTCCAAAAATTATAAATTTAGAAAGGGAAGAGATAAAAACAGCAAATACAATAAAATAAATAATTAGGTGGTTTGATATTTGAATAGATAAATAAATGTAAATGTATACAAAGGTTAATATTTAAATAATTGAATAGGTTAATATTTAAATTAATAAATTAGATAAGTTGGTTAATATTCAAATAAAAAAAATGAATAGAAAAGTTCATGTTTAAATTCCTCAATACAAAAGATAAACATCATAATAACAAAAATAAAGAAAAATAAAAAGAGAGAGACATCTGAACACATTTGTGAAGTTTAATTGGCCGCAGACCAGGTCCCTCTGGAGGTCTGGATCACAGGGTTCAGGTTTCTTAAAGCTCTTATTGAGCGCTCTTTGTTCCTCGTTGGATTTTATTTAATGGTTAAAAACTTGAGACCGAGCAGCAGACCTTCAGGAGCTCTGCAGGAGACCTCAGTTCTGTCTTTAATCCCTCCTCCTCCTCCTCCTCCTCCTCCTCCTCCTCCTCCTCCTCCTCCTCCTCCTCCTCCTCCTCCTCCTCTCTGTTCTCTCCTCAGCTGGAGAGGAGCTACCAGCGCTTCACGGCGTTCTACGCCAGCAGACACAGCGGCAGGAAGCTGACCTGGCTCTATCACCTGTCCAAAGGAGAGCTGGTGACCAACTGCTTCAAGAACAGGTACGCGTCCTCTCAGAGAGACTTCAGAGCATGTGTGTGTGACGGGGGGGGGCGGCTCGATCTCACGCTCTACCTGTGTTTGTGTTCAGGTACACGCTGCAGGCCTCCACCTTCCAGATGGCCATCCTGCTGCAGTACAACACAGAGGACAGCTACACCGTGCAGCAGCTGACCGACAGCACACAGATCAAAACTGTACGCTCCACTCTTCACCAAGCTTTGTGACTCTGTCTGCTCCGACGTCTTTAACTCTCTGCTGAATAACATCCTTCTTCTCTTTCAGGACATTCTGGTTCAAGTTCTGCAGATCTTGTTAAAATCCAAGCTGCTGGTGAGTCGAAGGAGCCGTCATGTTTCAGCTTCTGCAAAATGTTTTAGAGTCAGATTATTCTGAAAGTTATCAGATTTATTTACAACTTCAAAGAATGTGAGAGTTCAGAATTTACCTTTAGTGTCTCTTCAGACGTAGAACTCAGAGCAGGAAGTGTTTCCTCTAAACGAACCTCTCCTCAGGCTGAGAGAGAGCTGTGCTTCTTCTAATGACCACCAGAGGGCGCCACAAACATGATTTCATGTGTGTGTCTGCAGCTTTAAGAAATCTGAGTGAACTCTCCTCAGAAGGAGGTTTGAGCACTGAGTGGTTACTTCAGTTTTCAGGTCCAGGATGGAACAGTTAGTTTATAAATCACAGCTCCACTCCCTCATGCAGCCCTCTCTCTCTCTCTCTCTCTCTCTCTCTCTCTCTCTCTCTCTCTCTCTCTCTCTCTCCTCTCTCTCTTCTCTCTCTCTCTCTCCTCTCTCTCTCTCTCTCCTCTCTCTCTCCTCTCTCTCTCTCTCTCTGTCCGTCCATCAGGTGATGGAGGACGAGAACGCCAACGTGGACGAGGTGGAGTTCAAACCGGACACCGTCATCAAACTGTTCCTCGGATACAAAAAGTGAGAATTAGTTTTTTATGAAACATAAAGATTCAATCTGAAGAGAATCTTCAGCTCATGTGTTCTGTTCTTTCTCTCCCTCTTCTCGTCTTCAGTAAAAAACTGAGGGTGAACATCAACGTCCCGATGAAGACGGAGCAGAAGCAGGAGCAGGAGACGACTCACAAGAACATCGAGGAGGATCGGAAGCTCCTCATTCAGGTGACTGACACCTCCACATCAGGGACTGATGAAAGATTCATTCTGACCTCTGAGGTCACAGATCCTTGTTTGATTTACCCAAACAGAAATGCCTCCTCCTTCCTTCCTTCAGTCTCTTCCTCCATTCCTCCTTCCTTCCTTCAGTCTCTTCTTCCATTCTTCCTTCCTTCCTTCAGTCTCTTCCTCCCTTCCTTCAGTCTTTTTTTTCATTCTTCCTTCCTTCAGTCTCTTCTTCCATTCTTCCTTCCTTCCTTCAGTCTCTTCTTTTCATTCTTCCTTCCTTCCTTCAGTCTCTTCTTTTCATTCCTCCTTCCTTCCTTCAGGCTCTTCTTCCATTCTTCCTTCCTTCAGTCTCTTCTTCCATTCTTCCTTCCTTCAGTCTCTTCTTCCATTCTTCCTTCCTTCCTTCAGTCTTTCTTTTCATTCTTCCTTCCTTCCTTCAGTCTCTTCTTTTCATTCCTCCTTCCTTCCTTCAGGCTCTTCTTCCATTCTTCCTTCCTTCCTTCAGTCTTTCTTTTCATTCTTCCTCCCTTCCTTCAGTCTTTCTTTTCATTCTTCCTTCTGTCCTTCAGTCTCTTCTTCCATTCTTCCTTCCTTCAGTCTCTTCTTCCATTCTTCCTTCCTTCAGTCTCTTCTTCCATTCCTCCTTCCTTCCTTCAGTCTTTCTTTTCATTCCTCCTTCCTTCCTTCAGTCTCTTCTTCCATTCTTCCTTCCTTCAGTCTCTTCTTCCATTCTTCCTTCCTTCCTTCAGTCTTTCTTTTCATTCCTCCTTCCTTCCTTCAGTCTCTTCTTTTCATTCCTCCTTCCTTCCTTCAGTCTCTTCTTTTCATTCCTCCTTCCTTCCTTCAGTCTCTTCTTTTCATTCCTCCTTCCTTCCTTCAGTCTCTTCTTTTCATTCCTCCTTCCTTCCTTCAGTCTCTTCTTTTCATTCCTCCTTCCTTCCTTCAGTCTCTTCTTTTCATTCCTCCTTCCTTCCTTCAGGCTCTTCTTCCATTCTTCCTTCCTTCCTTCAGTCTTTCTTTTCATTCTTCCTCCCTTCCTTCAGTCTTTCTTTTCATTCTTCCTTCTGTCCTTCAGTCTCTTCTTCCATTCCTCCTTCCTTCCTTCAGTCTTTCTTTTCATTCCTCCTTCCTTCCTTCCTTCCTTCCTTCAGTCTGTCCTTCCTCCTTCCTTCCTTCCTTCCTTCCTTCCTTCAGTCTGTCCTTCCTCCTTCCTTCCTTCCTTCCTTCCTTCCTTCCTTCCTTCCTTCAGTCTGTCCTTCCTCCTTCCTTCCTCCTTCCTGAGTACTTGTAGACCTCTCCTCTCTGTGGAGACACAGTGTTAGTCTGTTGTTGTGACAGATGATCCTCCTCTGACCTCCCCTCAGGATCATTAAATCCTCTTCGTCTCTTGCAGGCTGCTATAGTGAGGATCATGAAGATGAGGAAGGTCCTGAAGCACCAGCAGCTCCTGGCTGAAGTCCTGAACCAGCTGTCATCCCGGTTCAAACCCAGAGTCCCCGTCATCAAGGTAACAGAGTCTGACAGAGAACCCCCGTACTGAGAGACTGTTATTGTTATCATGTGAGGTAAAGAGGCGGGGCTTCAGCCTCCTCACGAACAGCTACAGTCAAGTCAGCCACGCCCTTATTTGGGCAAAACTGGTCAGTTTAATATCTTCAAAAAGAACCAGTTCTAATAAATTCAGTGAGTGCTGATAGAGACATGAACTCCTCAGACTTGATCTGTTTTTATGAACCAGACTGTGAACATGTGTATTTAAAGATCAGCTCTTTGAATGAGTGTGTGTGTGGTTTCCTGTTTCTGCAGACAGACTTAACTTCCATTCATCCTTCCTTCAGTCTCTCCTTCTATTCTTCCTTCCTTTCATTCCTCCTTCCTTCCTTCAGTCTTTCCTTCTATTCTTCCTTCCTTTCATTCCTCCTTCCTTTCTTCAGTTTTCCTTCCATTCTTTCTTCCTTCCTTCTATTCCTCCTTCCTTCCTTCAGTCTTTCCTTCCATCCCTCCTCCCTTCCTTCAGTCTCTCCTTCCATTCTTCCTTCCTTCTATTCCTCCTTCCTTCCTTCAGTCTTTCCTTTCATCCCTCCTCCCTTCCTTCAGTCTTTCCTTTCGTTCCTCCTTCCTTCCTTCAGTATCTCCTTCCATTCTTCCTTCCTTCTATTCCTCCTTCCTTCCTTCAGTCTTTCCTTCCATCCCTCCTCCCTTCCTTCAGTCTCTCCTTCCATTCTTCCTTCCTTCTATTCCTCCTTCCTTCCTTCAGTCTTTCCTTTCATCCCTCCTCCCTTCCTTCAGTCTCTCCTTCCATTCTTCCTTCCTTCCATTCCTCCTTCCTTCCTTCAGACTTTCCTTCCATCCCTCCTCCCTTCCTTCAGTCTCTCCTTCCATTCTTCCTTCCTTCTATCCCTCCTTCCTTCCTTCAGTCTTTCCTTCCATCCCTCCTCCCTTCCTTCAGTCTCTCCTTCCATTCTTCCTTCCTTCCATTCCTCCTTCCTTCCTTCAGTCTTTCCTTCCATCCCTCCTCCCTTCCTTGTATCTCTCCTCTGTCTGTGAGCAGTGAGTTGTTGGAAGTGTTCTTTTTGGTGGATTTGTTAATAAAACATAAACCTCGTTCAGGATCAGACGGGTCACAGGAGTCCCTGATGGTCTTTAGAGATCTGAAGAGAGAGCTCAGACCGGTTTGGTCTCAGATTAATAATCTCAGATGTTTTTAAAACCTCTTGAGATCATCATGATGTGTAGATGTTTGTGTTCCCGTCCTCACGTGTGCGCTCTGTCTCCCCCTTGTGGACAGAAATGCATCGACATCCTGATCGAGAAGGAGTACCTGGAGCGAGTGGACGGCGAGAAGGACACGTACAGCTACCTGGCCTGAACGCCGCCCTCCCTCCGACCCGCCGGCTCTCCTCCGTTTTATTTTTATTTGTTCTCTTCTTCTTTTTTTTTAATTTTATGTCTGAGTAATAAAGTGAGGATCCCTCCGAGCGGCGGCCATGTTGTGAGTGTGTCGCTGATCATGTGACCTCCCTCTGTTATGACAAACCCTGAGGGGGAGGAGTGGGGGTGAACTTTATACTCTCAGGAGACAAACGCCCCTCCTATTGAGACTGGGAAACCCTGTCTACACGCTCGCCTGTCTTGTCCCATCTGTAGGACTCAAACGCACACACACGCACACACACACGCACACACACACACATACACACACTTCCTTGTTGTCATATGTAAATACCAACCACGGACTCTAAGAGGAAAAAACAAACCCTACTCCCTTCTCTACATAGCGTAATGAATTAGCCTTCAGCCAATCAGAGGAGAGCCGCATCCAAAGGTTTCTGCATGCTACTGCCTACCTGCACCAAGGTGACCACCCGAAAAAAGTCCAATAAGAGTCGAGTCACTGGGCAGCCCACGCAGTCCACCGTACGACCACGAAGACGACCACGACGAAATCAACGCCGGTCCTGTAATTTAAAGTCTGCGACTGAACCGGAGGAGGAAGAGGAAGAGGAGGAGCTGGAGGAGGAGGAAGGTGGTGAGTTCTGGAGCCGCCATGACGCTTCGTAATCCGCTGAAGTGGTCTGAGTTTTGGTTTGAGGTCGGTGGGTTCATGCAGGAGGCCTGCTTCATTACTGAACGGTGGACATTTGTATAGTGTGGTTCATTTTCTAAATGTGTGATAAATAAAAACAAGGAAAGATTTCTCTAACCTTCAACTCTCCTGATTCTGTTCTCACCTTCATCTTCATCATCTTCATCATCGTCAGGGCGGGGGGGTCAACCAACTCTGAGTCTTAACCCTGAATCTTTAAAACACGTCCACTAACGGTTCTTGAGGAGCTCAGATCGTTACTCCAAGAGTCTGATGACGTTAGCAGTAGATCAGCAACTCTCGTCCGGCTGCTTCTGGATTCTGGTCCTGAGAAGACCTGAAGACCTCTTAAAGGGGAGGCTTTGTTCAAACCTGAAACAGCCGTTACAGCGCTCCTTTACCCGGGGAGTTTATTATCCTGGTGTTTTCAAGAAGAGATCAAAGACTTCATGTAACGCTTATAACACGACAAACTGAGGCATGGAGGAAGACTTAGAGCAGAGACTCCCCTGATGTGAGGTCGTTTTATCAGTAGAGTTACCTGACAAACATTTCATGACAACAAAATACAACTCAAACACTGAAAACACTAAAATGTTAAAATCAGACCCAAAAAAATCCAAAAATGAGAAATCAAACTTTTTTCCTGAAGTTCAAAAATGTCTATGACACCACATTGAATCAAAAGCAGAAAAACTGTGTAGGCAAAATTATTTTTGTTTTCTCAAATGTTAAACTAAAACCAAGGTTCTTTGTGGTCATGGACTGTTTGGAGTGGTCCTTCAGGGACACCGTAGATAGTTCTTGGTCTCTGCCCCCTTAAAGCTCCTGTGATCGACTTCTTCTTGTTGTGATAGATTTCCTCTTGTTGAAACCTAAAGCCGGTCACAGAGTTCACTTCAAACTTAACCCAGACTCAGGAGACATTTCTCCAGGAGTTCACTGAATTCAGTTACTACACTTTAACATGCTTATCTTTAAACAAGACAGTTTTTAGAATCTGTTAAATTTCAGTGTTTCTTTAAACGAGTGTTTAAAACGATAAAATGAAAACAGACAAAAACACATGAGGACCATTTAGAATATTTTAATCTGCATCACTTTGAACAACAAATCCCTGTAAACATTACAAAGTCAGCACCTGTTTCATCGGAGGAAAGAAGTGGTCCTGGTTTGACAAGAAGAAAAGAGGGGAACTTAAACGCAGGCGGATCTCTGAAACCATAAATAAACCCAGGGTCAGGGTCAGGGGTCACGTCAGGAGAGAACCAAAGTGATGATCACGTGAGGGACAGGAGGTTCTCCTCCGCCCACGTTTACAAATAAACACCACAGAATGCTGGTTCTCTTATCGTCCAACTCAAAACAAACAAACACTGGAGGCTCATTTCAAACGGCAGTGAAGGTTCAGGATCTCAGAAAAAACACACACCTGTCAGAAAACTTCACACCTGATTCAGCAGACCAGGAGCCCTGTGAGTGAAGCACCAGGTCTGAGGGCCCCTGAAGTCTCTGATCCATCACGGCAGCGTGGAATCAATTACAGGTGAAAGGTCAAAGGTCAGAGCGGGTGACGGGGAGGAGGAGGAGAGGCTGGTATTACTTCAAGTCGAGTCTAAGCACCAGAGAGAGTCAGAGTGATTGTTGGTACGTTATCAAAAGGTCACATTTAACTGATTGGACATCACACCGTAAGAGGCAGTACTGAAATATCAGAGGATCCCCTGAACGCAGCACCAAACAGATTCTGGAAAGCTTCATCATGCAGTGAAAACCAGGGTGGGGGGTGGGGGGTGGGGGGTCAGGACTGAAGGCACAGCAGAAAGGAGGACACCAAAAACTCAGAGAAACAAGAAAACAGGAAGTAGTCACAGCGCTCGGCTCAGACTGTCGGAAAAACGACGACATTTAAACGCTGTTAACGCTTCGAAACACACAGATGAAGCTCCGCCTCCCTGAAGACATCGAAAACTGACCGCCTGGAAAACAAGGATTCTAAGAGTCTGCTAACATCGCTCTCTTGTAGCACCACACGCCGTTTGTTCGTGAAGTCACGTGATCGTCTGACTCGTTCACGAACACTGATGTTGAAAACACTTTTTTTCCCCGTTAGCTCTTAGCCTAGCTTAAATGTTCTGCTCGCTGCTGAAGATAACGGGGAATGTGCGCCTGAAAGTTTCCTTTCAATAAAACAGTCGACCTCACGTCAGCACCGGAGAGATGAACGTATATCTGTATGATTACAGGCCTGAACGTGTCGTAATGCTCCAAAGCTCTACTACCTGGATGTAAACGAGCTCAGGTGATGACGTCGTCACGTAGCGCGGCGTGGTTTGTCCGTATGTTGATCTAGTGAATGGGGATGAAGTCGCATGTCGGCTGTGTCGGGTTAAACTGATGTAGAACGACTCCACCAGAGACACGAGGAACCTGAACCTGGAGGTGGTGCTAGCTCTGTTAGTGGTAGCCACACTCTGCGTGCTAATTTGACGTCGTTCCCGGGCTAAACACGAAACGCCGTGGTCAGACGTGTCGGATAAATCGAGCTCAGTTCAGACGGTCTGATTCATTTATTTAACCTTTAGACTCGTCGATCTGTCGGAATCTAACTTCAGATTAGAGTCTAGAAATTGAGTTCCTCGTTAAAAGAAGAGGAAAGTCGTTCAAACGTAATCTGATCGGATCGAATCATTAGAAGAATAAAGGGTTAAATAATCTTGTTTTTATCAGGAAGTCAAGATTACTGGAACTCTGCGTCGAATCGACACAAAGACCTGTAACTACACGTAGAATCAACGTGGACCGCAGCCCTGTGATTGGTCGGCTCGGCGGCATTGTATTTCCTGCATTTACAGCATTTCCTGGATCCCCGCTCATCGTCCGTGTATTTCCTCTCTGAGGAAAAGGAAACAGAGATCGTAGCGGGGCCGGAAGGAGGCGACCGGACTATCAGAGAGACCGCACCGCCCTCAAACATCGACGCACAAGTATGAGGCGCTCATGTCGGCGTCAGAAGTTTTAAATCAGGCTTCAACGTAAGGAAACGTCTCAGTCCGTCAAACTTAACGTCGTTTCTGTGAACACGTTGATAAATCTGTGACGTTGTCTCTAGAAACGATCAAATACTTTCAACAAGTTACATTAAATATGTGAGTGGAGGCAGCTGTGAGGAGTTTGTGTGGATTTGGCGCCCCCTGTGGACACAGTGTGTAACAGAGAGAGCTGCAGTTCGTCATCAGGTTGATTCAGTGCAGCCTTCTCAGTCCGGGTGTAATTCTGAAAGTTGTTTGATGAGGAGAGCGCAGAGTGGGCGTGGCCAGAGTGAGCGTGACCAGAGTGGGCGGAGTCAGAGTGAGCGTGAACATGACTGAAAAACCTTGGTGTGTGTTTTTGGTGTAGTTTTGAAAGCAGTGTGTTTTCACCACACCCACACCCACACACACACACACGGGGGTCCGCTCGGGGTGTGTTGGTGTGGCGTTCCCGGTGGCGGTGAAGCAGTGCTGGTTCTGGTTTTAGCACCTGAAGCGGAGGCAGCTTCACAAAGCAGACTAGACACCAGACCCCAAGACAACCACAAACAATGGAGGACGTTTATGTGTCAGGATTTTCCCAGCGGACTCTGAATGCACCGTGGATCTATTTGATTGTTAAAACTGTCGAAGCGAGGATCTTTGGGGTTCAGATGCACAAACAAACTAAAGACCGACCCGGGTCAGAGTTCCTCTTTGTTCTCTTGAAGGCGGCGGGGGGGGGGTGATGGAGGTGTGGTCGAAGGTGAGGGTTGGTGTGACGCTGCTTTGTGAGCGGCTTCCTGTGTTACAGACAGACAGTGACCTGGCACTCTGAGGAGTGTGTGGCTGTTTCACGTCACACCATATAAAAACACAGAGTCCTGTCAGTGTGTGTGTGTGTGTGTGTGTGTGTGTGTGTGTGTGTGTGTGTGTGTGTGTGTGTGTGTGTGTGTGTGTGTGTGTGTGTGTGTGTGTGTGTGAGAGAGAGAGAGAGAGAGCGGCTGGTGGAGGATTTTGGTCCCTGAAGCATGAACAGACAGTCGTGGGTTGGTCTCCTCTCGCCCTCCGACACTCTTGGTTGAGATATTTCAGGAAAGTCAGTTTGAGGGTGAGGAGAGGTTTTCTGAGTCCCATCCTCCCGCCTCGACGGGAGAGGAAGATTCGTCGACAGGAGAAAAAGTCACGAGAAGAAAAAGTCGGAAACAGATTTGAAAAGTATCTGTTTTAGAAAAAAAGCATCAAAAACTCTGCTTCAAATATTCCCAGTTTTCCTGAAGCTCTCTAACATTTCTGGATTTCCTGAAGTGAAGGTGTGTGTTGGTGTGTGTGTGTGTGTGTGTGTTTGTGTGTAAGGCCTTTGTGTCGTTGATCCACAGGAGGTAGAAGTCTGAGTCAGGCGAGCTCCATCTCTCGCTCGATCCCGACGTACTTAAGAGCGTCAGCCTGGCTGTACCTGCAGAACACAGAGCGACAGTTTGGTGCCTGTCCCTTTAAATCAGGAGTTTCATGACAGATCTGACAATCTGAGGAAAAACTGTTTCATGCAACCAATTCTCAAAATGTAATCCAAACATTTTCACTGAATTCAGAGTGGATGAACTTTCATTTGTTGGGGGACAAGCGAACCAGAGGAGGGAGAATCTGCATCTTCGACTATGAAGCTAAATCTGAGCTTGGAACACTTTGTTAAAGGATATCACAGGATCATGTTTCCTGATGTTTCTTGGAGATGTTTTGTCGAGTAAAGGAGGGGACGAAAGAGTAAAAATGATCGAAACAGAAACTGATTTCATGAGACGCCAAAAATGAAACAAAAACACCAAAAATCAGACGGTTTCATGAGATTCTTCTCATTTTCTTCATGGTTTCTCAAAGTGACTGAAGATCTTTGGATTCTGATTCTGATTGGACAAAAGATGACGCCTTAAAGGGATAGTTCTGTGTTTCTGAAGTGGGGTTGTACGAGTTCTATGTCATTAGTTCGGATGCCGCTCAGCATCGGCGCCTTTAACGAGAAACTTCGCTAAACAGCAAAAACATGGTAAGACTCCACAACGGTAAGACTTGGTGACAACAGTCCCTCTTCTGGACCTTTGTGGATTAAGATAAACCAGCAGAGTCCACTGCCGAACTGAGCGCTGAAGTTTGTTTCAATATTAAAGTTAAATCAGAAAAACGGAAAAGCCGAATGGAAGTTCGTCTTCAGAGTACGTGTTCGGCTCTCACTGTTACGTATTGCAGAGTGACACATCCCATGATCTGCACGGCATGTTGACATGATCCACATCCACTGTGTGAGCTGCGTGATGTGCACTACAGATCAAGGCGGATACACACTCCAGGATAATCAGGCTGATCTTTGTCTCAGACGACACGGTGTGTGATGTTCCTGTGGTGTGGTGAGCGATTCTGTCCGGTCAGAGCCGCTCTGAAGGCCTCAGAAGGAGAGATCTTACATAATGAACATGTTTAATATTTGGGACTAGAAACCCTGTAGTGTGTGGGGACGCTCCAAGAGGAGCCGAGCACGCTCAGTGTGTGATGTCACGTGTACCGGAGCAACAGCCAATCAAGGCGCGAGCTGACTCAGCTGACGCCGGTGAAAACTCACCGCTGTAATGAATACAACTCACGCTGTAACGCATACCGCCCACATCCCCGCCGTCTCCATGATGTTTCCAATAATCGTTTTTCTTTTTTGTGTGTTTTCAGAAAGTAAGAGGCCGAAAACAATCATCACTGCTTCTTCCTGTTCGTCCGCCATGTTTGTTTACACCATAGGCATGTTTTACTCTGCAAGATTTGGAGTATTGAGCGTGAAGAACACACGCCACCATCGACTCCAATTTCACTGCTACGCTGACGATACCCAGCTCTACATCTCCACAAAAACCATCCCTCCTGCCGTCATCTCCACTCTCACAAACTGCCTCACTGACCTCAAACATTGGATGAGCAACAATTTCCTAAAACTCAACTGCAATAAATCTGGAATCATTCTAATCGGTCCCAAATCCCTCCTCCCCTCCACCCAGAACTTCTCACTACGCATCGACAACCACACAGTCACACCCTCCCCAGTAGTCCGTAACCTCGGCATCATCCTCGACCCCACCCTCTCCTTCAAACCTCACATCAGACACATCACTAAAGTATCCTTCTTTCATCTCCGCAACATCGCACGGCTCAGATCCTCTCTCTCCTCCTCTGCTGCAGAAACCCTCCTCCACGCCTTCATAACCTCCAGACTGGACTATTGCAACAGCATCCTCTACGGCCTCCCCTCCACCGACCTCAAAAAACTACAACATGTCCAAAACTCAGCTGCCCGATTACTCACCCAGAGCCCACATCACACCCATCCTTCAGCACCTCCACTGGCTCCCCATTCAGCACCGAATCCACTTCAAGATCCTGCTCATCACCTACAAAGCCCTCAGTAACCTCGCCCCCTCTTACCTGACCGACCTCCTCAAACGCCACTCCCCATCTCGCCGCCTCAGATCATCCGATGTCAACCTCCTGTCCCCCTATCACCAAGTCCAAGCACCACACCTTGGGGGACAGAGCCTTTACCATCGCTGCCCCCACTCTCTGGAACTCTCTCCCTCCACACATCCACAACTCTGACTCTCTCCTCTCTTTCAAAAACCACCTCAAGACCTACCTGTTCCAAAAAGCATACCACACATGACCTCTCCCCCCGCCCCACCTCTGTCCCTGTTCTGTTTGTTTTTATTTATGTGTTCTATTTTCTTTAGTTTTCATCTTATGTAAAGCGACTTTGAGTACTAAGAAAAGCGCTTTATAAATTCTATGAATTATTATTATTATTATGAAGAACCTGATACTCTGCTGAAGAGTCAGTTAGTGTGTGTTGAGCTCTGTAGTGCACACACCACACACTATCAGATCAGGAGAGAGAGATCTTGTGAGATCTGTCTTTTGTTGTCATGAAGTGTGTGGTCTCTAAACGTGTGAAGGTTTGAAGACTCCTGTAATGTGTGCCAGCCTTTACCTTGAGGTGCAACTAATGCTAACGAACTGAGAACACTACCTGCTGTCTTGAGTAAGTAAGGTTTATTTATGGAGCACTTTTCAGGAGCAGCGCTCACTGAGTGATTTGTGTGACTGACCTGTAGTCAAAGAAGAGCTCCTCTCCCGTCTGAATGGCTCTCTTAGCAAAGATTCCTATCCTGTGATCCCCGTTCACCATCATCACTGCAGGAGAGAACAGTTAGCAAAGACCCACACTCGTAGGATGATCGTGGTCATGATGACTCTGCGGAGGAACGGCGTCCTCTCGTTACCTTTTGCATAGCAGTTCGGGTTGACAGAATGATTGGCAAAGCGGATTTTGTTTCCTTTCCTCGTGGCGTCAACAACGAAGTCTGTAAAGAAAACACAAACGCACTGAGTGAGTCAAAGTCAGCGCTCTCCATCGAGCTTCATCCTGGAGTCAAGTCAGCGTGTGTGTGTGTGTGTGTGTGTGTGTGTGTGTGTGTGTGTACCGTTGTTGAGGTTGAAGAGGAAGCTGCACATGTATTTGTCATACACCTTCCCTCTGCGGTCGGCTTCATCCTGAGAGATGATCTGCAGAGACAGAGGAGGTCAAAAGGTCAAAGGTCGTTACTTCAAACTGACACCCGTTAATAATCCGGTTAAGACGATCCAGATCAGGACAGACCGCCTCTCACATCCCTTCAGTCTGTGTACAAACACAGAGAGGAGTCCTACCTCTCCACAGTACTCAGAGATGAACTCGTTTTTCTGGACCGGCTCTTTGATGAAGATTCCCCAACCTGCGACGTCTGACGGGGCGAGCAGCAGATGCTGAGAGGGAAAGAGAGGCCGAGTGTTTACACATCACACGCTTCAACATGTCTGACAACAAATCTGAAGCTTTGGGTTTGTTTGAATAAAGTCCCTGAAGTGTTTTTAACACATGCTCTGAAAACATCCTGACACTGTCCAGAGAGAGACGCTCGTATGAATCCAAACAAAATGTCTTAAGGCGTTTTTCGACCGCAGGAACTTTACCCCTGAACTATGTGCGCTCTGACCGGTGGACCCAGGGTCTACATTTAGTTCAGGGGTAGATAATCTCCCCCCTAAAAAGCCCCTGCTAGGGGGGTAGTACTTTTCAAAAAGCCCTGGGACTTTCAGGTGTCAGGGCCTGCAGTGCTGAACGTGTCTGATTGGTAGATTAACCTCAGTGTTTTTATTCCGCCCTCCGTCCACAATAACATCACACACATCTGTGATTCTCTTGATTTCTCTTTCTTTCATTAGTTTTTATTTGTTCTATCTTTTTTGTATGTGTGTGTACTTTTCAAAAGAAGAAGCTGTGATTCTCTTGATTTGGCAGCTTGTAACAGTAGTCTTCTCTCAGCCCACCGTGAATGCGTCTCTCCTCCCGGTGTTCCGGTTTTAAAAGTGACCCTGTAAACTGGAGACCTTCAGCTGAACGTGTCAGTGTTTGTGGAGTTTACACAGCTGTTGAAACACAGAGGGAGTTCCTGGGAATGCAAACTAGTTTAGTTTTTATTAAGATTTCAAAATATCCTCATCAGATATTTAATGATGGTCTAAAGACGTTTATGAGGGATGCATCCGGCTGAGAGTCTCCAGTTAACAGGGTCGCTGTTTAAACCAAAACACCAATCGATCTCTGCGATCACGGCTTTTTGAGTTCAAAAGGATTTTAAAGCCGTGTTGAAACGTCTTTGCTACTCGTGCTTATCTCCTCTCACGTGTTGATTCAGTGAATCCACCAAATGGGTCTAAATGATCTAGAGTATCACCTTCTTGGCGCCTCTCTGGATGGAGCAGTTCTTGCAGGACACGTTCTTGCTGTCCCAGTGATCCGCAGCTCCGCAGGTCAGACAGAGGTCGGGGTCGCACTCCCTCACAGCCAGGTAGCAGGGACACTGCTTGGTGTTGCACTGAGCTTTGCACCGACAACCCGGGAAACGGTTCTGACCTGCACCGACACAGCAGAGAGAAACAGTTAGGGACCTTTCTGCAGGTTCAGAGTCAGGAGAGTGTTTCGGGACACGGATCTGGAAGTACGATGTGTGTGTGTGTTCTTACACTCAGAGCTGCACTGGCAAAACTTCTCACAGAAGTTCTGAGCGGTCACACAGGGACACGAGGAGTCACAGGGCTGCCGAGGGTGGTCACATGGCTGGTAGTTATACACGTGATTGGACGAGCCGTCTGCAAGGAAACAGGAAACCATATTTTACATTTCACAGTTTAAAAACTTTAAAAATGTGGACGTTGTCTCAGTGACGCCCCCTGCTGGTCTGTAAGGAGGGATCATGAAGGTTGGATCAGTCTAGAAGACCTCTATGACATCGACAAAGCACCCACCTGTCAGTCAAATAAACCACACATCTAATTATGTTTTGATTTTATGTCGACAAAGAGTTATGAATATATTTGCACAAGTTATAAAGACACTTTAATGGGGCTGGATGTGTCTTTGCAGCCAGCCTCTAGTGGACGTTTGAGGAACTGCAGTTCGGTTTTTAACACATCTGCTTATCTCTTAAATCTATCCTAATCATCAGTCTTTATTTATACCGCACCCACTCACACTAAAACCTGACTTGAAGGAACGGCACAGAATCACAGGTCAGTTGTCAGATATGTTTACGTTCTTTTTCCCATGTGACCCACATTAAAGCAACACTACGTAGTTTTTTAACCTTTGAAACTCCCATCTTACTCGTTAAACCTGAACCCTGACCTGTTCCAGAACTGAAAGCACCTCTAACTTTAAGGTGACCCCTCGTCGTGTGGCTGTGAGCCCCGGAGCACCAGACTGGGTGTGCAGAAATCATAAAACAGAAACTCCTGCTGCTTCATAACATCTTGCGTTTGTGCTGAAGTGACCTCTGACCTTTCTTCAGCTGGATCTTCCTGCAGTGAGTGGCCCACAGTCTGTGTTTCCTCTTCTTCTTCCTGGGCGGCGTGTCCTCGTCTTCAGTGGGAGCTCGAGCGATGATGCTGGACTCTTTGACCCTGAACTCGTAAACCTGCAGCGCACAGTCGTGACATCGTCTGAGACCTGAAACCTGAGACTACAGACCTAACCTGAGAAATGAGGTGTGGGTGAGGCTCACCTGTCTGCAGGTCTTGGTGCCGATGAGCCGTGCGATGGCACAGAAGTTGTCGTAGTACGTCCCGATGAGGACTCTGAAGAGGGAAGCTTCAGCCCCGCTCCAATCCACCGCTTCAGCTTCACTCGTCAGCTTCATCTTCACCGGAGTCTGACAACGCGAGTTTCCCTCTAAACACACACAGGAAACTTTAGGAGGGACTCTGGTTTTAAAACCGGCTCTTCTCATGAAACCAGTTAAAACAGAGCTGACACCTTCTTTCATGGAGCAGGTGAGGGTTCGTACCTGAGCTGCTGGTGTTGTCGTCCTTCTTGTCGTCATCGTCTTTGTCGTTGTCATTGTCGTTGTCTCGCTCTTCGTCTTTGCTGCCCTCGGGGTCGCTGTCCGTGTCTTTGGTTTCTGAGGAAACAGTCGGGGTGCTCGGCCGGCTGTTGCTGTTGGGCAGTCTCCCCCGGCGGCGGCCCACCGTGCGCTTTGATGGCGTCTTAGGCCGCTCAGCGACCACGCCTGCAGGGTACTCGTTCACCATCCCATCCTGTGAACGGTGACACAGTTACACACCGTCATCATTCATTCTAAGTCAACAACAGAGCAGGTCAATCACAACGGCTGTCCTGAGTCGGCTCACCTGAACCAGGTACATGTAGCAGTCCATGCTGCAGGGTTTGCTGTCCACCAGGTTCTCCAGGTTCTTGCGCTTGTACGTGTTTGGAGTCGCGTGGAAAGCTGATGAAAACAAGCCGGACACGAGAACCGAGAGTCAGAGATTTCATTTCTATGACGTACTTTCCTGTCCGGCAAAAATAGAAGACTTGTGTATCTGATCCGCAGAGCTCCGACCTGCCGGATCAGAGACGCAGCCGGAACACAACAGAGCGGATCCAGTGGAAGTTAACACATTGACTTGAATAGAAACCGATCAGATCTGGAGCTGTGACGGATCGGAGACGGATCGGACATGGATCTGGTGGAATTAGGCCTTTACTTATACAACCAGTAATGTTTGTTTGACACATTCTCTGACTCTGTATGAAGTCGAAGGTAAATCTCAGAGACTAAACGAACCAGCTTTACTCTAGAACTTATAAATAGTGCAGAAACCGACCACTTCCTGAAAATTTAAGGATCATGAAACCTGAAGGCATGGATCTCTTGAGGACAAAACTGAACATCACTTCTCTCCACTTTCACATAAATATCTTGGACTGTTTATACTTCTGTGTCGAATCAGTGCGTGTGCTTACGGTGGAGGAAGCAGTCGTATTTGAAGCAGCGTCTGCAGAAGAGCGTGTGGAACGAGTGCAGGCTCTGCTCACGCTGCACCGAGCGAGCGTTCGGCCCGTCGATGTTCGGGGTGCATTCAGGGGGCAGCGCGCCGGGCAGCTGCTGCTCTGTCAGCTCCTTGTACCTGACACACACACACACACACACACACACACAGGAATCAAAGATGAAGGTCTATTCCAGATAAGATATAGAGCACACTCACACCAGGCAGAGTTTTAAACGTTATAATCACTTGTTTGTCTCTCTGAACTCTCCACATGTTCATCATTAATTCAGCCAAATCTCATCATATAAAGAATCCGACTCTTCCAACAACAAAGGGACACACACGTGATGTTTACACACACACACACACACACACAGAGACACACACACAGAGACACACACACACACACACAGACACACACACAGACACACACACAGACAGACAGACAGACACACTCTCTCTCACAGACAAACAAACCCTCTTACTTCTCTTTGAGCTCCTCTGTGGAGCCTTTGTCTGGAAACATGGAGGAAATAGCTTCAAAAATCTTGTCGGAGGGAAACTTCTTGCTGCTGTCGTTGCTGCTGGTTCGACCTGTAGACCCCACACACACACACACACACACACAAACACACACACTTTCCATCAGGACACAAGAAGTATTTCTAACCCAAGATTATCTGTGAAGAAACAGCTTGAAAATGTGACACACTGACCTCCTACATCTCAAAATTTAAAACAGTGCTTTTGTAACTTTGTTTCTCTCGTCTTCATCATCAGTGTTTTGTAATACAGAACAGGACTGTGACTATGAATGAACACTAGCATGTTACATAATGATTCCATGCGTCACAATCAATACAAAAGGTCAGGCAGAAAGGCGGCAGAGTCACCGTGTTCACCAGAAAGAACATACTCTCATTGTTAATGTGGCCGTCCTTGCGGGAGTCCTCTGGATGCTCTTTGCCATCGCACAGCTCCATCTTCTCTACCTTAAAGTCCGGCTCCTCCTCCTCATCGTCGTCCTCGTTGTCACTGTACTGAGACAGAGCGCTGACCAGCTCCACAAATATCTCATCATTGATGAAGCCGCACTCTGAAAAGACACAAAGATCAGGCGGACATTGAGCCTTCCTGTGCGGCGGTTTGCGTCACAGAGAAGATTCAGACGTCCTCACGGTGCAAAGAGAATGACAGAGCTCGTGATGGATAAAGACTAACGTATGAGAGGACAGTTTCACTCCACTGTTTACCTCACAAGAGTCGATTACTGAGAGTGTAACGATTCTCTTTAACAACGATTCGATCATACCATGGCTCGTGGTTGCCGATACGATTAAAGGACGATATCAGTTCATTTAGAACGAGACGATCTGAAACTATTCAGTGACTTGAAATCAAAAAGTCAACCAGTGAGACTGTGAAACAAACACCTTGATACTGGACAGTCCTAGACTCCTGTTGTTTCTTATAAACAATATAAACGTAGTGTGAAATCCCATGACGCCTTAGTAGGTGGTTGGATAGATATGTCGTGTTGCCGTGGTAACTTTACGTGATCTTTACATATCCTACAAACAGAGAGCGACTTATTTAGAACATCTCCTTCTTTGCAAAAGCTAAAGTGTTTCCACACACTGGACCGCGATGGTGGCTTGATCATTTCTGGCTCACCGGCTTCTCCTCCACCGTCCACCATGCTATGTTGTCTGCTGGAGCGTGTCGATGACATCACAGACAGGCAGCCTGAATTGAGTAACGTTTAACGTCTTTATTAAGGGTGGGAATCGAAAACCGGATCCGACTTAGAACCGGTTGAGCTGTTAATGAATGTTCGTGTCCCTAATCGCCCTGATGTATGCATACTTGGAAATGTGATGGACAATATACAGCCAAGAGCAACCCAACGCATTGTTGGCCTAGCTTTTATGTCTGTAAAAAGGACAATACTCCTCAACTGGAAAATTCGAAAACTGGACTGCTTTAATATACACAACTGGTTTGCAGACTTTTTGGACTTGTTATCAATGGAGAGTGCAGCAGCATCATCTCTCAGCGACCATCACACACCAGAAGCCTTATGGACTATAATCAGGGAAAAGTTTAAATTACATATGCATCTAAGATAATTGTGATCCTAATAATAATAATGAAAAACTGTACTAATAAATTGTACTCCTCAAATGTTATCCATTCTTCTTAACGAGTCATTTCCCAGCACGACGTCACGTCACGTTGAATTACATCACACACTCGGCGACGCAGAACTCCTAGGTGCAAATATGCTGAAGCATTTGTCGACTCGGCCTTGAAGCTTGGGGTTCGCGTCGGGGCGAAGTGGAGAAGGGTTCCATGTGAATATGTTCGCATCAGGGAAGGCGAACTCCCACCTACCTCTCCCCTTTCGGAGTTTGGATGCCTCCCCTCAGGCTCGAGGGACCACGTCCGGACTCACGCGGCCGAGAATGAGGTCAACCTATTGTTCGGTATGTTAAAGTTGAACATGTTCATGTTCAGTCTTGTGCAGAGATCATTTTGGAAAAAATAAAATGGTTCCTTTTGGTGCAGAAGACTGTGAAGAACTACTTTTTATCCCCTCAAAAAAATACTCAAGAATCATTAGGAGAACTGATAAGGAACTGGATTGATGAGTAGAATCAACATCGATAAGATCTTATCATTTCCCACCCCTAATCTGTAGGTCTAATCTTTATCCCTAAGTCTGCCGTGCTTAAATCCAATGCCTTATTTCCTAGTATCGACACAATCGATGTATTACCTTTAAAACGATGTTAGATCGATATATGTCGTCCGGAAGGTCAACTTGCCGAGCACAGATCGATATAGTCGGATCGTAGGAATATAAATCAATACATCGATGCAGTGGATGAATCGTTACACCCCTAATGACAAATAAAGACCACATGAACTCACCTCTGTCCCCATGGACTTTCCCATCATAGTTTTTTATGAGCTCTTCAATGAAAGTACCGTCCTGGTCCAGGATCTCGTCTCCCATGTAGGGGATGTTATGGAGCACAGTCTCATCCTCCACCTGATGGACACGTTGCAACAAAAAGGTGAACTTTGTCATCAGTTGTAATCACACTTCATGATGAGTGCCTGCAGCTGTGAACTCTAGCTTGACAAGGGCTCCAATGTTTCCTCCATCAAACATTCTCTGCATGCGTATTTGAAGCTGCAGTTGGTCGGACAGTTCTGCAGCAATTCAAGCAAAGATGGAGACTGGGAATCTAACTGAAGTAGCAAACATTTCTGATCCTGCTCCCAGATTTTAAAAAACCCAGAAACATGTGCTTTTCATCTCAGGTAGAAACTCTGCAACCCTTCCCTCTAAAGGAGTCTCAACCACGAGCCGATACAGAAGCACAACAACCGAAACTGACTCCATCTCAAACTAAGCACAACAATAACACTCGAGTCCATACGCACCATGAAGTTCTGCTGCAGCGGAGACCAGGAGTACATGACGGGGACCGAGGCCACGGCGTTGAGAGTCTTCAGGGGGATGACCTGTCGGGGGAACTCGGAGAACCCACTGTCCACTGTGCACTGCAAAAGACGGCAGAGACGGACACTCAACAAAATGTAACACAAGTGAGGGAGGGACGAAAGATCGATATGGCAATGAATCGTGGTCCTGACCTGATAGAGTATCAATATTTTGATTTGATAAATACGGCTCTAGATTTCCCTCAGAGTGCCACTACTTAATGACTTCATTGAGGGGAACGTGAATAGCAGTTAATTGACCGCAGAAGAAGAAGACATCAGGATGTCAGACAGCGGTGAGAAGGAGCTAGAGATGCGCTCTTGATGCGGAGACGGGAGGAAAGATGGAGAAGGCTCTCAAATCTGCAGAGAGAGTTTGACTCACCTGTGACTTAATGTGACACAGAGTCCTACATGATCGATACTGCTCGTTTTAAACGAGAGGGAAATGCTCCTACGTGTTATAAAAGAGCAGGATTCACGAGACTTACACACCCCTGTTGAAGCAGTTCGCAGTTCTAGACCAGCCAAGAGTTGGAGCTGCTCTGGAACTGGCCGGGCGGGACCCAGTTCACACACAGTCAAAACACAAACTGTTCTCAATTGAGCGCCGGCTCCGAACCGGCCCTGAAACTGCCTCGGTCGAAAAGGGGTAACAGAGTATTTTTCAACATATCCGTGTCGTGGATGAACGCTTGTCCTCTTACCTCTCGGGTGCCTCTTAAAGAGCCGACAGAGGTCATGATGTGAACCGGCTGGATCCGCCTGGTCTTCCATTCCTGGTTTAAGATGTCGGTCCGCTCCAGGATCTTCTGACGGTTTGTGTTAAACATGCTCTGTGGGAACAACAGAAACACTGATCCTGTGATTCACTGCTGCAAACACAATGTCAGTAACGTTAACCGTCATGTGGTTACTGAGGTGTTACCTGTTACCTACCAGCCTCTTCTCCATCCGGACACATTAGCATCATGTACTGTTCAACTAGACAAACACTTCTTTCACATGTAGTGGGCTCTCTGACTGATTTAAACAAAACCCCTCAGAGACCCTTAAAGAGGATGGAAGAGTGTGAGCAGTGAAGTATGAAAAGAAGTTTCTGTGCTCCTCAAACTTCTGTTAAGGGGCATTTCGACCTGAGGAACTTTACCCCTGAACTACGTGTGTTTCGACCGGTGGACCCAGGGTCTAAATTTAGTTCAGGGGTAGATAATCTCCCCCCTACGAAGCCCCTGCTAGGGGAGTAGGTCCCGGGGCTTTCGGGGGGTCGGGGCCTGCAATGCTGAACGTGTCTGATTGGTCGATTAACCTTCAGTGTTTTTATTCCGCCCTCCGTCCACAATAACATCACACACATCTGTGATTCTCCTGATTTCTCTTTCTTCCATTAGTTTTTATTTGTTCTATCTTTTTTGTATGTGTGTGTACTTTTCAAAAGAAGAAGCTGTGATTCTCTTGATTTAGCAGCTTGTAACAGTAGTCTTCTCTCAGCCCACCGTGAATGCGTCTCTCCTCCCGGTGTTCCGGTTTTAAAAGTGACCCTGTAAACTGGAGACCTTCAGCTGAACGTGTCAGTGTTTGTGGAGTTTACACAGCTGTTGAAACACAGAGGGAGTTCCTGGGAATGCAAACTAGTTTAGTTTTTATTAAGATTTCAAAATATCCTCATCAGATATTTAATGATGGTCTAAAGACGTTTATGAGGGATGCATCCGGCTGAGAGTCTCCAGTTAACAGGGTCGCTGTTTAAACCACAACACCGGCCGATCTCTGCGATCACTGCTTTTTGAGTTCAAAAGGATTTTAAAGCCGTGTTGAAACGTCTTTGCTACTCGCGCTTATCTCCTCTCACGTGTTGATTCAGTGAATCCATCTGTGATGAAATATAGCACCATCTAAAACAGACCAGCTGAGTCTCTTCATGCTAACAGGCTAACTGTTGTATTGCTCATAATGATACCTGCCTGTCCGTCTGCTTCTATGGTGTCATCTGTGATGAATGGCATTCCTCTTTGTGTTACTGCCCTCTACTGGTCTGGTGGTGTAGTGCATTTTTTTTTTTTTTCCTCCATACGTCACTGGACTGATTTACACAATCTACCCGGGACTTCAGCCCGCAGTCGAAACACAGACAACAATGGGGGACCAGGAACCTTTTAGTTCAGGGGAATGTAGTTCTGGGGGTCGAAGTGCATCTTAATTGTTGTTGTTGAAGGCCGTGGGTGAGCTTCATCCTGTCCTCGCCTGTACAAATATTTCCTCGAGCTGCCCTTGGTGAATACCTAGTCAGCGTGAAGGTCTGCGTTTGGACTCACCTTGACCTCGTCGGCCCGTCTGAAGCGCTTGAGCTGCCGCAGCCTCATGTATTCAGACTTCACCCTCCTCTTCCAGCAGGCGGGACCCTTCTCTGAGCGCTTCCCTGTAAGCACCATGATCAACCTGCAGCCAAACCAAACAAGCATGACAGTCACGTATCCACATCTGAGACATCTGCTTTGATTTAGTTTTCACTGATTTAAAGTGGAGTATCTTAAAGGTACAGTAAGACTGAAGCGCTCCCCTGCTCGCCCCTCCTGTTGAAGCTACGGTGGCCTTCGAGGTCAAGAAGCTCCTATGATGCAGGATAAGAATGATCCTCCATTTGTCAAGCAACATAATCTGCCACCTGTTAGTCAGAGCGAGTCCCGGCCTACCAGCCTGGTGGGTCTGACTGAAATCTCTCACTCTCATCGAGACATGTCAGACGGCTGCCATGGAGACGTGCTGTTGAGCCATGTGTCAGATTGACGAGATGTGGAGGAGTGTGCTGGTGTGACACACTCTGACCAAATTAATCCTCAAACATAAAACTGAAATTAGGATTACAGGTAGATTATCCAAAAGGAGAGTTTGAGAGTTTAAAAGCTACTGTGAGAAGTTTTGAGCTGCTGTGGGGTGTCCGACCGGACAGGTACTACTCCTTTAAATGTACATGTAGCTCCCTTGTCTCGTAGGTTCCTCTGGATCATTGCAATAGATTCCTTTTTTGGGTCCATCATTCATTCTTTCTTTCCTTCCCTTTTCCTTTCTTTACTTCTTTCTCTTTTTTATTCCTTCTTACTTTCTTTCTTACCTTTGCTCTTTCACTCCTTCCCTTTACATTTCATTCAATTTTTTCTTTCTTTCTTTCTTTCTTTCCATGTTTCTTCATCCTTTATGTCTCTTTTTCTTATCCCGTCCTTTCCTTCTGTCATTCCTTCACTATTTATTCTCCTCTTTTTCTTTCTTCTGGTCTCCCTCTCTTTTATCTTTTCTTAGACCTTTCTGGAGTCCCTGAGCTCCCTTGTCTCGTAGGTTCCTCTGGATTTCTGCTGCTGTGGACGTGGTCCAGACTCCATATTCAAGAGCCATTACTGCTCTCTACACTGCTTGAGTATGGGCTTTTTGAACAGTGACTTTGTGCAATATAGTCAAGTGCAATACTTAGAAACTGTGCAATAATAAGACTCCATGATTTGTATGTTGTGTGTGTATGACAGTGTTTTCTTATTCCTGTATTTATTCCTTTTTATACCTTGATTGTTGTTGTTTTTGTGTCTTTTAAAGCTGGGGTTGGTAGTCTCGGAAAACTAGCATGAATTTGAATGTAGCATTTCCTTTCTCCTTTATTCAAGAGGAGAAGTTCTTCATTCATTCAAACATTGATTGTTGTTTTGTTGGTTGGCGTGATCACGGCCGACAGTGACCGGTTATTAAAGATCAACGTGTTCACCAATCAGCTCTTCATCCCTACAGCGTCAGGACGGACGCTACAGTACATCTACATTTCTGTAGGACTTACTAAATGTCATTCATTCTTTTGCTTGTCAGAGCCCCCGTGGTGAGAGCTTTTTAGACTCTGATCCGGACTACAGTCCTGAGCAAAGCCCCTCATGGGGTCAGAGGGGACAGGCCCGAGGTCGAGCGAGAGGGGCAGTCAGTAGAGTCAGGGGAAGCAGAGGCAGGAGACGGGGAGTGAATGCCGGGGAAATGTACGCTCTGCAGGAGGCGGGCAGAACGGCAGGACGGGATCTGATTGGTTTAAAATTTTGGGACCCAAAAACAGTGATTGGTTGGTGTTTTCCCAGGTTTACTCCGGCTGTAGATAGCAGCTTTTTTTTTACCTTTTTTTTAGGAACACATTATGTATTGATTACCATCAGGACATAAAGATCATTTTAACCAGTATAACAGAAAGTGGATCTAAATCTGAACACCAACCCCAGATTTAAGTGGCACCTAATGAGGACTGTACCTTTCAATGTCGTTGCACTTGTTGCAATGACAATAAAGGTGTTATATTCTATTCTATTCCAATGAGAGATGAGCTGACAGACACCTGAATTACATGTTTTATGTGATTTTTATCATTTTATCTGCCAGACACCTGAATCTCCCCCTTCAGGGATGAATAAAGTACATTATATTATATTCTAAAATAATCAGGTTCCACTCAATATAATCATTTACACATCTTAATCTGGAAATGTGTAATATGTCTCATTAACAGATCATGTTTTATTTTTAAATCTGGAGTTTCGACATGAGGAACTTCAATGACAGGCAAGCTTCAAGCTACTGCACTTTCTTTAACTCTTCCTGTCCCATTAAAGTTACTAACCATAGACCTTTCTGGAGTCCCTGAGCTCCCTTGTCTCGTAGGTTCCTCTGGATCTCTGCTGCTGTGGACGTGTCAGACTCCATATTCAAAAGCAATTACTGCTCTCTACACTGCTTGAGTATGGGCTTTTTGAACAGTGACTTTGTGCAATATAGTCAAGTGCAATACTAACAAAGTGTACAATAATAACACTCCATGATTTGTATGTTGTGTGTGTATGACAATGGTTTCTTATTCCTGTATTTATTACTTTTTAAACCTTGATTGTTGTTGTTTTTGTGTCTTTTAAGTGGCACCTAATGAGGACTGTACCTTTCAATGTCGTTGCACTTGTTGCAATGACAATAAAGGTGTTATATTCTATTCTATTCCAATGAGAGATGAGCTGACAGACACCTGAATTACATGTTTTATGTGATTTTTATCATTTTATCTGCCAGACACCTGAATCTCCCCCTTCAGGGATTTATAAAGTACATTATATCATATTCTAAAAAACCAGGTTCCACTTAATATAATCATTTACACATCTTAATCTGTAAATGTGTAATATGTCTCATTAACAGATCATGTTTTATTTTTAAATCTGGAGTTTCGACATGAGGAACTTCAATGACAGGCAAGCTTCAAGCTAACGATAGCTTCACGATGTCGTGCCAAGTTAGTTTCCCCCTCTGTTCTTCCTCTCAGCCCACAAACCTCTCCAACATCATCTTAAAGAACTCAAGCTCCTACAAGCTCTTACATGCTAACACATCACTTTGCTTTCCTTAAACCACCTCAGAAAGTTGCCATCTTCACGAGGAGCTCTGTTTTGACAGGGATACTAAATTTGTCTCGACACCCCCTGCGAGCTAGCTAACAGTTGGTTAGTTAACAAAGATTGAAGCATCAAGAGAACAAACCCGGGTCATTTGAATCCCCGCGAAGGAGCTCTTTATGGGGTCTACAGCCGTGACAGCTTCTCTCACCTGTGCAGGAGAACCAGTCCTCATTCACTGGGGTGATTCCAGGTGGATATGAAGAACCCTGAGGAACTCGTCCTTTGTGTTGGGGATTAGCTCTGTGTTTCTGCTAGCTGTAGTGTTAGCTTAACGGCTAACTAGCAGTTAGCTCAGGAGGAGGGTTCCCTTACACCGGCTTCACCTCCCCGGCGGTTAGTGGGCAGAAGCAGGTTCAGGTTCCTCTCTCAGGGAGAATAAATCACACTCTCTTTCCTCAGTCTTAGATCCTCAGTTTAATGGCGCCTTCTTTACAAACAGTCACCAGTTCTCTCTGTTTCCGCCTCGACAGCTTCGGGTTCAAACTGCTCGCTGTCTCGAGCTCACCGCCCACTTCGGCTGCAGCAGATTCAAGAGGCGCCAAACGTTTCCGCCAATCACAGACGTGGACGCTGGGAGCTCTGAGTGTGGTGTCACGTGATTGGCCAGGCTTTATGGGAACGGCAGCCAATCAGAGTGAGAGATGCGCCGGGGGGCCTGCAGCGGGGACATGTGGACAGGTTCTCTTTGTTCTCTCATGTGTCAACGGAATAAAAGTCCAAACACAACCAACGAGGCTTGACAGCGAATTTAATAAAGACTAAATACTGTTCTATGTTCCACCCCGACTACAGAGGCGCGTGACAGTTCTCAGATTCAAGCCTGTGAGCTTTAAACGTTTGATAGGAAATACAACTTGCTGATTTAAGTTCTTAAAGGTGACATATTCTGCTCTTTTTCATCAACATATATTGGTCTTAGAGGTCCCCAAAACATGTCTTTGAAGTTTATGCTCATAAAAACACTTTGGAATCAGATTCTGGTCTGCCTGTAAACCCCTCTTTTTCAGCCCTGCTCAGAACAGGCTGTTTTCTCTCTGACCACGCCCCCTCAGGAAGTGGGTGTGGCCTCGGCTGTCCAGCACGTTGATCTAATGTTGTTTTTTTTCTTTTTTGAAGGTTTTATTTCAATGTTAGCTACTATTTTTGTTGATATTGTTTTATTATAATGGGTAAAATGTACTATTTTTAGATAACTTAAAAAAAAAATTCTGGAAGACATCTCATGACCCCCCCCATTTGTGTCTTGCGACCCCACTTTGGGCTGCTGAAGGCTTGTTGGATGTGTTTGGACACAGCTGGTGGCAAGTTACTCTACGCCTCTGAGAAAGTGTGACAGATAATAGTGGCGTGCCGTGTTCATTAAATAGTGGTTGAATATCATCCCTTTATCCCTCGTTTTGAGAACATATTCCTGATATGGAGGTGTCTCCAATAACCACAGGCATTCTTTAATCCTGAGCTGTCAGATCAGGTGGTCCTTGTCCTCCTCCAGTTTCCTTCCTTATTTTCTGTTCTGCAATTTTTTTTAATGTTTTTTGCGTCCACTTAAATATCAAACCTTTTTTTCTTAACCTGAGCCACGGTGCGAACCTCAGGAGACACAGCATTAACAGCCTCAGTTAGAAACCTATGCTTCATTTCTTTCTGTCATTGATCTAATGTTTACATGTTGGCTGAATATACACGGCTGCTCACAGACCCGCGTTACTTCAACCCTCTGAATCTGATCCAGAATCTGATCCTGACGGAGAGGCGCCTGCAGCAGGACCTTTCTGAACCATTGGTCACAGATTTAGTGTTTCTTGTTGTTTTATTTGTCAGTATGTCGACGTGTGTCTTGGTACACAACTATGAACATGTAGCTATGTAGCTATGCTAACTAGCGCTAGCACTTTTCCATGATAAATAAAAATCATCCACTAGATCTTCAAATCTGCAGACGTGGGGAGTCAAAGCGACCTTTGTGTTTATTAAGACAGCCTACAACTAGCATGCCTCCCTCCTAAGCTCCTTGTTAGCACACATGTGTGCAGGGAATGAAAAACAGAGGAGGGGTTGAGTTGTATTTTATACAGTCTATGGGCTGAACAAGCTCCGAGCTCTGACTTCCTGTTACAGACCGGATGGCGTTGTGACGTATGAAAAACACTGCAAACTGAAACAGCAGAAAGGTGGAGAAATCAGAACAGGGGCAGAATGGAGTCTTTTACTTTTCAGGGGCTTTGTAGACAGGGACACAGATTTCAGGTAGAGAACCATTAAAAAGTCAATTTTGCATGATATGTCACCTTTAACAGTATTTGTCATGGGACTTCTTTTAAGGGTTGCATTTTATTTAAAAAAAAAGAAATCAGTGAAAGTATCGGTATCAGGTATCGGATAAAATGCCAAAAAAGTAATCGGTATCGTATCGAATCATAGAAGTGTGGTATCACCTAGCACTACACTCTACACATCCTAGAGCAGATAAAACAGCAGATCATGTGCCAATCACACCGCCTGTCATCCAATCACAGGCCCCCTCACTCGCATCAGCTGTATAAAAGTGTGGAGAGGATTTTCTCTCTGATGGCCATTAAATGGTCAGACTCAAGAAACAGATGCAGCGCAGAGCTGATCAAAAATGGACTTCAAATATCTGTGAACTGTGACTTGTCATGTGAGGACTTCTCTCTGTGCAAAAGGACCAAACACTGCTTGAGTCAGTCAAGAGGAGCAAAAAGTATCCATGGAAAAGGTACATTTGGGGAGTCACAATCCTCTTTTACATTAAAGTTTTCTTTTCCCTGTTTTTTATTTTCTGTAAAGAGTCAAATTGTGTTTTCTTTGAGGTTTAAAATCTGTGAAATGAATGAGATTCTGTGGCCACTGCAACTCGGGGCAAGGGTCGCAGAGTTTATCTAGCCCCGCCCCCTCTCAACACCCATTGGCTGATGGAGTTACGCCGTCTTCATGGTGCGTTCAAATCCATTGGAAATAGAACAGTTTTTCCCCAATACCTTAAATTCTTACCAAAATGTGGTCAGTACAATTATGAATTAGCATCCAGGTTAGAGAACATTAGAAACTGAGGTAGTTAAATAAAATACATAGAAAAGAAAACAGTGAGAAGTATCATCAACACCAAGATATGTTTTATAAACCTTCAAGGCTTTATTTTTCTCTTTCTTCTCATGGTTATTATTTCATTGATGTAAACACTTCTGACGTCACTTGTTTTTGTTCTACTTTATTTATTTATTCATCTATTTTTCAGTGGCTACATGTACAAATTAGTTAAGTGTGCTTATCTGTTTAGTACTCACAACCGTAAAAAAATCAATAAATATATTGTTTAAAAAATAACTTTAAGGCTTTTTTTTTTTATTCACTGATTAAGTTGTGTATATATGTTGTAAGATATGCTTCTTTTTACTTCTTTAATTTTAATTGCTAATAACTTTTTAGTAATTGCTCTTTTATATGCTCATGTTTGCTTTATACTGTTTTGCACTGTCTACTTTGCTGCTGTAACACTTAAACTTCCCCGTTGTGGGACGAATAAAACTGTTTTCCAACACTGTAAGTAAAGATTCTTATTAATATTACTATTACTTTGTAAATAAAACCCATCTGTACCATACATAACTGGGCAATACAGCCTTTCTGATTCTGAATTTGTCAATGAATCCCTTAATCTTGAAAAGATTAAAATATCTGGGTCACATTATCAGGAATGATTTATGTGATGATGATGATCTGCAGCGACAGTGCTGTAAACTTTATGCACAGGCTAATATGCTGGCATGTAAGTTTCCAATGTGCACAGATAATGTTAAAACATCTCTTTAGAGCTTACTGTACTCCTCTTTATACTGCCCATCTGTGGTGCAGTTACAGTAGAGCTGAAATAAAAAAGCTTCAGGTAGCAGTTAATGATGCATATAGAATCTACCAAGATGGACCAGTGCAAGTTTTATGTTTGTATCAAACAATGTCCCTACGTTTCATGCTGTACTGAGAAATGTGATGTATAAATGTATGTGTCACTTAGCTGATTCAGAAAATGAAATTTGAAGGGAGCTCACTCAGCCCACATTAAGTGACACAAGGTGTTTTTCTTGCTTTTGGAAACATTGGAACAAAATCCTTTTTATGCTCTGATCAAAATGAATGTGTAAACTGTGGTCATATGATCTCTTTATTTCTTGCTGGACATGTATTTTACTTATTTTTAGTCTTTTATATTACTCTTGTGCTGATATGGACCTATGAGTCTGAAATAAACTCTATCTATCTAATAGCAGCTAATGTGATGATTAAAATGTTAATTGTAGCTGTGACTGCTTCAAAATGTTCAAAATTACCCCCTGCTTTGAACATTTTAGTCCAGCAAAATCTCCACAGATCCTAATTTTCTGGTGCCACTTCTGAGAAGCTGTGATAAATTATAAAGTGTTCAAATTTCCAAAAGTGAACTTGCAATGACTACACCTTTATACAAGCAGACAGACGGATAATGCCCACCATGCAGTTACACTCCTGTTATTTACTTAATTTATTTAATTAATTTAGTAATTATTTACAAATTTCTCTTTATTTATTACTAATATTGTTATCAGTATTTTTTTAATTATTATTTTGCTTTTTTGACCTTTATCCTGGGGATGTTGGGGATGTACATATACTTACTTGTTCAAACATAAAGAAAAATAAAGTTTTAAAAAATGAAGCAGACAGACCAAAGACTTAAACAAAACCTCCACCCCATAGCTAAGAGAGTTGAAGTGTATGATGAACGCCAAATAGCCAAAAAGCCAAAAAGCCAAATAAATTAAGAGTTTAAAAAATATATTTTTGAAGGGAATGTGATCAAACATATCCAACAGGGACAGGAAGTATTTGATTTCATGTTTTCTTTTGCTTTATATTTTTCTGGTTTCTATTTTTAAAGAATAAGTGAGCCATGGTTGGTTTATTTGTTCTTTATTCATATACAAGAAAAATAATAAATTAAATAATTACAAAATAAATGATTTCCATCAGAATCAGCTGCCTCAAATGCTCACTACGTCAATAAGGAAGGACAGAAATAAAATGACTTAATGTCAGCAGGGGACCACATCACAAAGGCCAACAGAGCACTACTCATAGTGTGCAAATCAACGCAGCTTGGATCATAAATCCCAGAACAGCCACAGGGTGGACCATGGGGTTAGATGGTTTTGTGGATCTCATGTCAGCCAGCAGATGGTGCTGAACTTCCTGAAAGTTTGCTCTTATTTTCTCATGAGAATCAGATCAGGGAGTTTTCCCAAAGCACATGAACCACCACACAGACTCATCAACAGGAAACCCAGATCAACCAGCCTGCTGCGCTCTGCTCTGAGAAACTCATAGTTTCCATATCATCATCAGTGCCGAACAACACTTGAATGTATGTTACAGTTTTTAAAACCTGACCTCCGCCCCCAGCTCTACCTCATGATTACAGAAGAGCACCTATCTGTCGTTACATGCTGAGGGAGATGTTCAGTCAGAAAGACAGATCTCAGATTTGGAGATACACACAAAAAAAACATTAACATTAAAACATTTAAACATATTTCCACATGTCTTTTTGCTTTAACTACATGAGCACATAAACATAAACGACTGAAAAAAACCCTGGTTGTATGAAATTGGCAGCCCAAAAGTAATTTACTTTTACCTCCTTAACATTCAAAAGTGTGCTAAAGTAAAACACTTCCAACAACCGCAGTGACAATATTTGGTCCAAATTGTTGATCAAAGATTTATAAATTCCTTTAATAAGAGTTAATTGTCTTTTTACATGAAAGAACTTGAACATGAAAATACACATACTGGAAAAGATGGGAACACATATAGAGCTTTGAAAACTGTCCCAGGATAAGCATGTTTGTGACCACCAGGCAAACACGTGCTGCACACAGCAGCAGTTCACTGAGCGTCACATCAGTCCCAGGTGTTCAGAGAAGAAGGGGTCGAGCTCACAGAGAGCCTGGATCATCTCTGAACTGGCAGCTTCACCTTTCCTCCTCACCGTGTCGATAACAACACAAGCTTTGTCTCTTCTGTTTCTCATCTCGTCCACTGACTCCCGCTCAGAGTCACTCATCACCTTTTTCTCAAACAGTTTGTCCAGCAGAGTTTTGAGGACGGGCTCTGATACCCCATCGAGGAAGCTGATCCGTATATCAAACAGACTCTGGTCTGGTTTCAGATTCTGAGCACTCTGTCCCCAGGACCTTTGGACTCCAGAGGATGAGAGACAAACCCGTCTCTCCCAGACACTGTGGGAGCTGTCTCTCAAAACCAGCTTCAGGTGCTTCAGGGGGGTTTCTAAAGTCACCTGGAACGATGGGAAGTAGTTGTCATAGTTGTCAGCGTCAAACTCTGCTGTTGTTGGTTCCACCAGGACCGAGTCGTCTTCAGGACAGGTGGACAGACTGTAGTCCTGCTGTGGCCGCAGTTTACAGTGTGGGGACGTCTCTATGTAGCGCTCGTCTCCATCTAACTTCTTCCTGTAGCGCAGCACGTCCCTGAACGCCACGTTCCTCGGTAATAACAACACATTGAGGAGGGAGGAGGGATCCGGATCAGCCGGGGGCCTGTAGAACAGCAGAACCAGCGCTCGGACCGGGTCAGGTGGTGAGTCTCCATCTTTGACGTTACCGTAAGCAGAGAAGCCTGAGATGTTTATGACCACGTGAGTTTCTGTGATCTTATGAGGGTCGATAAACTCCATGCCCTCTTCATCCACATGAGCCACCCTCAAGAACTGAGCTCCACCTGTGGACCGGATCTCACAGTGTGGGAGGTGGAGCTGACACACACTCTGCTGCTCACATTTGATGTCAAACAGCGGTCCTGCAGGCCGCTTGTGATGATGGGAAAGCAGCCTCCTGTCCCAGGGAACCGTCCTGTAGACCACCTCCCCTTCTCGCTCCATGTGGAACACCAGACCTGTCACGCTGCACTGGTACAGGCCCGAGCAGGAGCACAGGAACCTGTAGGTTTCCTGGTCTTCATCAGCAGTGATATCAGGTGTAAACTGCTCACAGCTGCTTTTTAACAGCAGCTTAGGTAAGCTACATGCTCGGGTTAAGGTTCTGTTCTCTGCAGAGGTCACGTGACTCAGTGAGGGGGAGCTGTGAGAATGAGCCAGAGATCCAGAGACTCCTTCAGTCCGAGCAGGACCTGAGGAGCAGGTTTGGATCTGAGGATGGGTCGGCAGGGTGTTTGTGACTGAGCAGCTCTCGGCTGTAACAGCTGCATCCAGCTCCTCCAAAGCATCAACGTCACGCCCTGACTCAGCTTCAGACCAGACTGAAGACAGCTCAGCTTGAGCTCTGATCCCTTCAGTGACAGCTAAGTCCAGGAGGACTGAAGGCTGGTCTTGAGGACCTGGGAGGTCAGGAACGGATGGAGGTGTGGACAGAGAGCAGGTTGGGATACTATCATAAATTTGGGGATTTGAGTTGAAGTCCCCAAATGGTAGAATGGTATGGGTCTTGATAGTAGAGTCTATTAACTCAGGGGGAAGACAGTCATATGTGTCTATAGAAGAGGAATGAGCATCTGGCCGATATCCTCCTACGAGTCTTCGTAATGGAGGATAAGATCCTTCATAGGGAGACCTCTCGACAGGACGGAGTTGAGACTGTCTCTGTTGAGACCTTTCTCTGCAAATCCTGGACAGAGCTCTCCTCATGCTTCTGGCTGCTCTGCTGAAACAAGAAGCTCTCTGCTCGGTTCTGTCCCTTTTCATAGCCGATGCCATTTTCTTGAACGTCACAAACAGAAACAGAGGATGAGAGACAGACGTCAGGAGACGACTGCGTTCTTGTTTTTTACGAGTAAATACACCTTCTGAACTCCTGCGTGTCTCACTCTCATTCACTTCTTCCTCGTCGTGTTTTGACTTCTTTCATTGCTGAATTTCATCCTTCCTTTTTGTGTTGCCTTCAAACTTTTCCTTTTCTTCGTTCTGTTGTTTCTCCTGCTACGATACCCTGAAACAAACCCCACCCAAAAAAAGATGAAATCAATAAAACATGGGACGACCATAGACTGTATAAATAATGGACGTAGTATTTGTGACGTCACCCAGCTGTTTCTAAAGCGCTGTTTTGAAGTCAATCATCGGCGGGAGCCATATTTGAAATGCTGAACTAAACCTAACTTCTGCCGAGCTTGTGGGAGGTAAAGAGGCGGGCCTTTAGCCTCCTCGCTGTTGTATCTTTAGTTCATTGATGTGATGTAATATTATTTACTTTACAGAGTGATGATGAATATGCTTGGTCATCGTTAATAACTCCAATAATGTTAACCGATGGTTACCGATGGAGCCTATCCCAGCTGACTTTGGGCGGAGGGCAGGGTACACCCTGGACAGGTCACCAACCTATCACAGGGCTAACACAGAGAGACAGACAAACATTCACACACACACACTCACAACTACGGGCAATTTAGAGTGATCATTAACCTGGTGAGGATGTTTTTGGACTGTGGGAGGAAGTTAGAGTACCCGTTAGAGAACTCACGCATACACGGGAAGAACATGCAAACTCCACACAGAAAGGAACCTGACCAACCAGGGACTCGAACCAGGAACCTTCTTGCTCTGAGGCAATAGCGCTAACCACTGCACCACCGTGCAGCCCCAGAGAGAAATGTTTCTGCAAAAATCAAAGACTAAAATGTTTTGAGTTTTCGTCTAAAACTAGACTAAAACTATAAAGGGCTGAAAAGACTAAAATGTGACTTAAACTTTCGTGAATTTTCATCTAAAGACTGAGATTGAATCTTAAACAGCTGCCAATGAACACTGCTATGTTGCAGACTGTGAGGTTAAACAGTTTCACCATGCTTTCAGCGTTCTGTGTAAACGTGTAATCCCTTCTGTTGTTGCTGAGGAACTCCTCAATGTGTATTAATGTCCCTTTTTAAGAGGAGAGATTTGGAAAAGACGTCCTTGTTGTGATGTTGCTTTTTAATCTTACTCCATGGACAACACATGAACCTAACCTCATCTGCCGGTGTACAGCTCAGAGGATCGATAAGTTTTAATTCACCTTTTCATTCAGGGTTTTCTGGTAACGGTGGAGATCACTTGAAGTACTTTCTCCTTGTCTGCAGTCTCATAATTCCTCCAAACTAATGAGATTTTAACTTAGAAATGAAATCATAATTCGTTTATAATGTTTTTTTATTGTATACAAAAGTTGTAAAATCAAACAAAACTATTGAGTAAAAGTTCTCTGTTCCCCGCTGGTGTTTAGTAGAGCACACGTAGAAGGAAGCATCAAATTCTTCACTCTAATGTGAAACAAAAGTTAACTATGACTAAGCAAGTTTTCTGCCGGCTCAGTTTCCCTCATGTGGTGGCATTGAACCAAACTTTAGAGAAAAATCTCCCTCTTGTAATCTTCATTCATGACAAATCAGTTCACAACATGAATTATATTATTAACATCTCTTTTCTTTTTCTCAGACCTACCTGTGAGCTGTGGAGCTTCAGTCTTCACACATTCAAAGAAAAACATGTCAGACCTGATCTACTTCTGGTTCTCAGACTCAGTCAGTGTCAGTGCTTTTTCCTCTCCCGCCCGTGGTTTCATTCATCGTGTGAAAAACAGCAAAGCCTTACACCTTCATTTTCTTTTCCACCTTTTATTTGACAAAACAAAAACAATCAAAGCCTTGTATTGCTTTTTTTTTCATTTCCAAAAATGTGGGATGCTTTGTGAATTTTTTTTTTGATGATTTGAAATCATATAAAGCTCATATTGAATTAAAAATAGAGCAAAGACAACATATCAAATTTTAAAACCGAGACATTTGATGGTTTTATGAAAAAAAAACATTTTTACAGGGATTCAAAACAGCAAAAAAAATTGTGTGATGGGACCTGTCCCTCTGAGAGATTGCCCTTTTCATACCCAGTCATGTGACCTTTTACCCCTATAAATTAACCTCACGTGATGATGTACAAACCATTAAATTCTATTTTTATCAACATTTTACAAAGCCACCAACTTGTGTTTCAGCTTCATGTTTGTCATGTGTACTAATTTAAAGTACTGCATTTAATATCTACCAAGGCACACACAAATCAAACAGTTAAAGATTCCATCCATCCATCCATCCATCCATCCATCCATCCATCCATCCATCCATCCATCCATCCATCCATCCATCCATCCATTCATCCATCCATCCATCCATCCATCAATCCATCCATCCATCCATCCATTTACTTCAACTTTTCCGGGGTCGGGTCGCAGGGGCAATAGTCCAAGCAGATCGACCCAGACTTCCCTCTCCCCAGCAACACTTCACAGCTCCTCCTGGGGAATCCCGAAGCGATCCCAGACCAGGCGGGATATACGTATGATCCCTCCAACAAGTCCTGGATCTACCCTGGGGTCTTCTCTCAGTTGGACGTGCCCAGGACACCTCTAAAGAGAGGCGTCCTTACCAATCAGCTGACTCCTTTCAATGCAAAGGAGAAGCATGTCTGACCTCCTGACCCGCTCTCTGAGGCTGAGCCCAGCCACCCTTCAGAGGAAACTCATTTCACCAACTCTAACTTTTACAGTAATGAATTCAAACAAATTACAAATGAGACATAAGGATTCTGTAATCTGTCACTTTATCATATCATATTGATTACATAACTTACATAACTGAACATTTTCTCTGATGTGTCATTAGTTAAGTCGTGGTCATTTTGCTCATTATGTCAGTATACGGCCAGGGTTAATGGAACTTTTTCAGCTCTCTGTTCAGTTTTACTCGGGTTGTGTAGGCTGCTCTCTCACATACAAAACAAAGCACATTTAAATGACCATTCAAATATTCCAGACTCTCGTCCCACATGCAAAACAGGTGCAACATACCTTGTTTGGCACATAAACCAAACACTCATTCTGAAGCAGACCAAGAGTCCAGGAGCGACATCTAAAAAAATCAAGACAGAAACTCAAAAAGGAACAAGGAGACCTTCTTACCAGGTAGGCGGAAAGAGATAACTTCTCACACACACACACACACACACACACACACACACACACACACGCACACACACACACACACACACACACACACACACACACACACACACACACACACTCACACTCACACAAAGGATGTCTAAAAATGAATTTAATGACACATATCTGCCCAGGCTAAGTGATAAGTAAAAGATGTAAATCAGGGGGCAATAAGGGCCAGATGTGAAGCAGAGGGGTCCTGACTACTATGATTGGTATGCCTGCACAGGCTCGTCATGCCAATTCAAGCGGGTGCCCCACCAGATTTTTTATATTTGACATTTTTTAAATGTATTTCAATTGCATTAATTTTAGTATGATCACTGTGTTACTGTGTTGTTCAAGCTAAGACACCTTCATATACTCCTCATCCTTTGAAAAATTAATATGCCATTTTGTTCTCTATGTTAAGGCCTGGGGCCAGAAGAAGATAACCCAGTGAGCAACGTAAAGAAGAGGTTTTAGGAATGTTCACCTGAGATCACGTGGAAAAAGAAATAATGGAAAAAGTGAAAGAAGAAACTCTGTCTGCCTCCCTTACCGCGGGCAGCGGTAAGCAAACAGCAGACTCCACACAGAAGAAGTTTGAGGAGCCTTTGATTGGAAAAAATTATAATTCATCAAGATATACATTTTTTAAACAACATAAGAAACGACGTACTAAACACCCATCCATCACCAGGTTACATCCCAGCGGCCCCATCATCCCTGCCCTTGCTTCTTCATCCAGGCCTCTTCCCCCTCTCATTTCTTCTGTGCATGCTGCAGCGAGAGGTAACACAGGTGACACATTAGGTTCCTTGAAGGAGGAGTTAAATACAGACAGAAAGAAGTCCTCACACCCAGATCCAGAAAGACACACTTCCATGTTAGACACAGAGACATCTACACAAGCAAAGTTATCAGGGGACGATGTCGATGAAAAGCTTCCAGACCAAAATGTTCCCACTTTACATCCTAGATTCAGTTATCCCTTGTTTCCTCATTATGGTTCTAGAAGCTTGCCTAAATATTATACAAATCCTGCCCCTCCTCTTTCTCCTGCAAGTCTGGGACCATCAGTAAAACGCATCAGATTAGATCAATCTGAGCATGAGAAACTCATTCCTCAAGGTTATCCACCACGCCTTTATGGACATTCTTCTTCTGATAGTATCCCAACCTGCTCTCTCTCCAGACCTCAATCTGTTCCTGACCTCACTGGTTCTAAAGTCCAGCCCTCAGACCTCCAAGACCCAACTGTCAGTGAAGGGATCAGAGCTCAAGCTGAGCTGTCTTCAGTCTGGTCTGAAGCTGAGTCAGGGCGTGACGTTGATGCTTTGGTGGAGCTGGATGCAGATGTTACAGCCGAGAGCTGCTCAGTCACAAACACCCTGCCGACCTATCCTCAGATCCAAACCTGCTCCCCAGGTCCTGCTCGGACTGAAGGAGTCTCTGGATCTCTGCCTCGTTCTCACAGCTCCCCCTCACTGAGTCACGTGACCTCTGCAGAGAACAGAACCTTAACCCGAGCACGTAGCTTACCTAATCTGAAGTTACAAAGCAGCTGTGAGCAGTTTACACCTGATATCACTGCTGATGAAGACCAGGAAACCTACAGGTTCTTGTGCTCCTGCTCAGGCCTGTACCAGTGCAGTGTGACAGGTCTTGTGTTCCACATGGAGCAAGAAGGGGAGGTGGTCTACAGGACGGTTCCCTGGGACAGGAGGTTGCTGTCCAAGCGTCACAAGCAGCCTGCAGGACCGCTGTTTGACATCAGATGTGAGCAGCAGAGTGTGTGTCAGCTCCACCTCCCACACTGTGAGATCCGGTCCACAGGTGGAGCTCAGTTCTTGAGGGTGGCTCACGTGGATGAAGAGAGAATGGAGTTTATCGACCCTCATAAGATCACAGAAACTCACGTGGTCATAAACATCTCAGGCTTCTCTGCTTACGGTAACGTCAAAGGTGAAGACTCACCACCTGACCCGGTCCGAGCGCTGGTTCTGCTGTTCTACAGGCCCCCGGCTGATCCGGCTCCCTCCTCCCTCCTCAATGTGTTGATGTTACCGAGGAACGTGATGATCCCGGATGTGGTGCGCTACAGGCTGAAGTTAATTGGATACGAGCGCTACATAGAGACGTCCTCTTACTGTAAACTGCAGCCACAGCAGGACTACAGTCTGTCCACCTGTCCTGAAGACGACTCAGTCCTGGTGGAACCAACAATAGCAGAGTTTGAATCTGACCACTACGGCAACTACCTCCCATCATTCCAGGTGACTTTAGAAAAAACCCTGAAGGAACTGAAGCTGATTTTGAGAGACAGCTCCCACAGTGTCTGGGAGAGACGGGTTTGTCTCTCATCCTCTGGAGTCCAAAGGTCCTGGGGACAGAGCGCTCCGAATCTGAAACCAGACCAGAGTCTATCTGATAAACGGATCAGCTTCCTCGATGGGGTATCAGGACCCGTCCTCAGAACTCTGCTGGACAAACTGTTTGAGAAAACGGTGATGACTGACTCTGAGCGGGAGTCAGTGGACGAGATGAGAAACAGAAGAGACAAAGCTTCTTTTGTTTTTGACACGGTGATGAAGAAAGGTGAAGCTGCCAGTTCAGAGATGATCCAGGCTCTCTGTGAGCTCGACCCCTTCTTCTCTGAACACCTGGGACTGATGTGAAGCTCAGTGAACTGCTGCTGTGTGCACGTGTTCACCTGCTGCTCACAAACATACTTATCCTGGGACAGTCACTTGAGTTCAGTTTTTAAAGTGTCCTCATATCATATGTATCATTGTGGCAGAGGTGTGGCATGTTTCTGTCATTGAGTAGCTTTTATTTTTGTAATTGAACATTTCTGATCAGTTTTTAAAACGAACACTTGTCTTCTGCAGTTTCTGTTAAAAACATTGCACTTTGCTACATTTTACATATCACTAGTTACTGAATAAAACAATTACTAAAAACATACAAACTGTCTATCAACTGCATGACAGCCAGCTGATACTATGATGTTTACATTGAAAAAAACTCTAACCCTACCAAGTCCAGCTTTGAATCAGTTTTCAGTACTTTAAGTACATTTTAAATTAAGTTCTTTTTACTCGAGTGGATAAACAAACTGGTAGTTTCAGTTCTACTTAAGTTAAATGTCATTAAAGTAACTTTTCTCATACTTGAATAGGATAGGATAGGATGGGCACTTTATTGTCATTGTAAAAAGAGATACAACGAAAGCAGTTTTCAATCTGTCAATAAATACAATTAAAAAAGTACTCCAAATATTTACCTCTATAAAATACGAATATATGTGTTTGTCACTTTAGAGAACTGAAAGTTATGTTCAGTGTGCTGTCAGCAAAGGAGTCAATAAAAACTGTTTTTTGGGTGTGGGGCTGGGTTACGGGTTCTGCAGTATGTCCACCGCTTTGGGGAAGAAGCTGTTCTTAAGTCTGTTCGTCCGTGTGCGGATTGTTCTGAGTCTGCCTGAGGGTAAGGTGGGGAACATGGGATGTCTGGGGTGCGTTGAGTCCCTCATAATGGATGAGGCTTGTTTGTGCAGTCAGGTTGAGTAGATGTTCCTGAGTGATGGTAGTGGGGTACCTAGAATCCACTGTGCCGTTTTGATTATCCCCTGAAAGTCCTTTTTTTCTGCTGCAGTGCACCAAAATCTGATTGGCCACCCCAAAATCCTAAACCATGATTGGGTGTTTGTCTGCAGAAGGCTTCAGCTTTCTTTGCATTTCATTGTGACATATTTTTCTTTTGTTTGTACTTTAAACAATCATCTTTTGAACAGCTCTTAAAGATTCAGGCTAAGGTTTAAATGTTGCCCTTATTACTTTTTATAGTGAAAGAAATACACAGGATTAAAACACATTTTGGACTCTTTCATGTTAGGGGTTAAAGTATGAGAGTGGGGTAAAAATGCTTTTCATCATGTGTGCAAACGTACTGTATACAAGCCTCGTTAGAGGGCGCCCCAGTTTGGTGACAAACTTATCTTTAAAAATGAAGTCAGTGTGTTTTTTTAAGATGAATCAAGAAGTCATTGTCTACTGGATGAAGTATGTATTTTATTTTTTTATCAAATACAAAGAGTTTTATTTTTTTATGTTGGCATCAAACTGTTATGTGTGTTATTATTATCCACATTTTTAATTAATTCCTGTTTGAAATAATCAAAAATAACAGTTTCATGCTTTTGGATTGCTCTGTATAGGTGTTGGAAATAATTACTGGTAGTTTCCTTTATCATTTTAGAACAATAAATAAATAAATGGCAATGTTAATGTTCTGGGTGTCATGTGACTGTTTTCATTCAGCCCTCTCTGCCACTTTAAATCAGTAATAATTTTACAAAGCAAAGATCTTGACCTCTTGTAGTTTCAGTCTGTCTGAGATTTATTAGTTTTTACTCTGTGGTTTTAGTCACAGCGTTTAGTTATCTAGTTATTTTAGTTTTCTTTGACACTGTTCATCGCACAAAACAAAAGCAAAGCAAACTAAAACCTCCAGCACAATATTGCATTTTTCTTACCAAGGTCAAACTCATGGGTTTCAACCGTGAATTTAATTGGATCCTCTCTGATGATATGACATTGACCCACCTCCCTTTAAGATTACTATCTTTTAGAGGACCTTTAGTTTATGATATGTAAAATAATGTTTGTACTATCTCAGTTGAAATTGAGGCTGTAAATGAGCTGCTGATCCTTGTTGTAAGGGCGCCCTCTACTGCCCGGTTTACACTACAGCATCCTCAGACCCCACAGTGACGTCAGGTGGTAGAAATAGTAAATGCAACATAAAAATAAAGTTGGCCTGCTAAAAAAAAAAACCTGGGCTGCTGACAGCCTAGAGGTTAAGCCTCTGATTCCCACAATGTCAGGTTCATTTCAACGTAGTCAGGCAGAGGTAACAAGATAGGGGTATGTAGCTCCTCCCACAGGAAGTTTTGAGTTTGCAACTCGTTTGATTGATCTGGGGAGTATTTGATCAGTTGTGGGAAATTTGTTTTTAAAAAAGGTGTGATTTCTATCAAAATGTCACAAAGGAGTGCATTTGATAAAGTTGTACTTATTACAAAGGTAATCCAGAGAGCACATTTTAAAAGTTGACCCACTGGAAGGGCATCCAGAGGTCCCTTTTTAACAATTTGCCATAGAAAGGACTTACAGAGGGGACAAGTCAAATTGTTTCACCCACTAGAAGGACATCCAGAGAGCACTTTTTAACATTTTGCCCACTGGAAGGACATCCAGAGAGCACTTTTTTAAACATTTTATCCACTTGAAGGATATCAAGAGGGCACTTTTTTTTTTAACATTTCACCCACAGTAAGGATATCCACAGGGCACTTTTTAACATTTTAACCACTGTAAGGACATCCAGAGAGCACTTTTTAACATTTTACCCACTGGAAGGACATCCAGAGAGCACTTTTTTAAACATTTTATCCACTTGAAGGATATCAAGAGGGCACTTTTTTTTTTAACATTTTACCCACAGTAAGGATATCCACAGGGCACTTTTTAACATTTTAACCACTATAAGGACATCCAGAGGGCACTTTTTTTTTTAACATTTTACCCACTGTAAGGATATCCAGAGGGCACTTTTTTTTAACATTTTACCCACTGTAAGGATATCAAGAGGGCACATTTTTAACAAGTAAGCCACCAGAAGGGCACCCTGATGGTGTTTTTTTTTTACATTTCAACCTACTGGAAGGGCATCATGATGGTGTTTATTAAAACATTTTACCCACAGTAAGGATATCCAGAGGGCACTTTTTAACATTTTAACCACTGTAAGGATATCCAGAGGGCACTTTTTAACATTTTAACCACTGTAAGGATATCCAGAGGGCACTTTTTAACATTTTAACCACTGTAAGGATATCCAGAGTGCACTTTTTAACATTTTACCGACTGTAAGGACATCCAGAGAGCACTTTTTAACATTTTACCCACTGGAAGGACATCCAGAGAGCACTTTTTTAAACATTTTATCCACTTGAAGGATATCAAGAGGGCACTTTTTTTTTTAACATTTTACCCACAGTAAGGATATCCACAGGGCACTTTTTAACATTTTAACCACTATAAGGACATCCAGAGGGCACTTTTTTTTTTTAACATTTTACCCACTGTAAGGATATCCAGAGGGCACTTTTTTTTAACATTTTACCCACTGTAAGGATATCAAGAGGGCACATTTTTAACAAGTAAGCCACCAGAAGGGCACCCTGATGGTGTTTTTTTTTTTACATTTCAACCTACTGGAAGGGCATCATGATGGTGTTTATTAAAACATTTTACCCACAGTAAGGATATCCAGAGGGCACTTTTTAACATTTTAACCACTGTAAGGATATCCAGAGGGCACTTTTTAACATTTTAACCACTGTAAGGATATCCAGAGGGCACTTTTTAACATTTTAACCACTGTAAGGACATCAAGAGGCCACTTTTTAACATTTTACCGACTGTAAGGACATCAAGAGGGCACTTTTTTACAAAAATAAGCCACTAGAAGGGCACCCTGATGGTGTTTTTTCTTTACATTTTTATTTACAACAGGGATATTCAAGAGGGAGACATGATGTTAAAAAAAATGTCCAATAGAAATATTAATGTTAAATCTAAATGTTAAATGTTAAATCTAAATTTTAAATGTTAAATCTAAATGCTAAATGTTGCTCTGCGAAGCTAAGTATTTAGCTAATATGCAGATTCACACTTCCGCCTATTGGAAGCTAAGTTGGTATTGCTAAGTCTGTATCAATAATGAAGCTTTTATTTTGGTATTGCCGCTAGGTTGCAGTGTGAATTTACATATTAGCTAAATATTTTAGGTTCGCAGAGCAACATTTAACATTTCGATTTAACATTTAAAATATATATCTAGCATTGATATTTAAACACATGCATTTATATTTATATTTAACATTTATATTTAGCATTTCGATTTAACATTTAACATTTAACATTTCGATTTAACATTTAAAATATATATCTAGCATTGATATTTAAACACATGCATTTATATTTATATTTAACATTTATATTTAGCATTTCGATTTAACATTTAACATTTAACATTTCGATTTAACATTTAAAATATATATCTAGCATTGATATTTAAACACATGCATTTATATTTAACATTTATATTTAGCATTTCGATTTAACATTTAACATTTAACATTTCGATTTAACATTTCGATTTAACATTTAAAATATATATCTAACATTGATATTTAAACACATACATTTATATTTATATTAAAAATTTATATTAAGCATTTCGATTTAACATTTAACATTTCGATTTAACATTTAAAATGTATATCTAACATTTATATTTAAACATATACATTTATATTTATATCTACATTTAGCATTTAGATTTAACAGTGATTTTTATTAAATACATTTGTCATGACAAAATTAAATGTGAAGAAGATCACAAATATTGCTCTAAATGTGATAAAAAGTGACTTTTCAAAATACACACTAAATTTTTATGACGTTTTGGAGCTAAATGTGGAGAAATGCTGCTGTTATTTTCAGTGTGCACAACTTTACAAACAGCAGAGTTCAGAGATTAAAATCCACTGAGCACGGTTACATACAGTTTTGAACTATGAAATAACAACAGAGTGGCAACATGTGAATCTTATAACCCTTACTCTTAAAGGACTTTAAAGAAGAATGTTTTTCCAACATCACAGTTGTAACAAAACAAAGGAAAAGTGCTGGACTGAAAACCACAGGTATGGTCCTTGTTGCAGCCAGAATAGTTGATGTTAACACAAGTGTAGCTGACAAAACTGCTATGCTAGCTTGAGATCCTTGCTTACACGTGTCTCCCTGTTGCATCCAGAGCATAGACTGTATAAAATATGGACGTAGTATCCGTGACGTCACCCGTCTGTTCCTGAGAGCTGTTTTGAAGCAAATCGACGGCAGCAGCCATATTGGAAATGCGGAACTCAACTAGGCAGAGTGTGACGTAGTGTGAGTCTCTTAGCCAATGGCTGTGTGTTCCCGACCGGGAGTCACGTCAGTCATGTCCTTATTTGGGCAAAACTCATAATCTTAATATCTTCTGAACCGTCACGTTAGAAAAAAATTCACCCCCGTACAGTGTGTGCCGATAGAGAGATTAGCGTTGTAGGGCCAAGCCGTTTTTTGAATCAGGCTGTAAACATGTTTATTAATGCTGCAAAGATCGTCTTTTTCCCATTCATATCTATGTGGTTTCCGGTGTTTCTGCAGACAGCCTCAAGAGGATTTTCGATGTATTGCAGTTTATAACACTTCCGCATTGGCTTCATCGTTTGAGACCGGAGTTTGCCGCTTGGTCTCAAACGATGAAGCCAATGCGGAAGTGATATAAACTGCAATACATCAAAAATCCTCTTGAGGCTGGCTGCAGAAACACCGGAAACCACATAGATATGAATGGGAAAAAGACGATCTTTGCAGCATTAATAAACATGTTTACAGCCTGGTTCAAAAAACGGCTTGGCCCTACAAAGCCAATCTCTGTATCGGCACACACTATACAGGGGGTGAATTTTTTTCTAACCTGACGGTTCAGAAGATATTAAGATTATGAGTTTTGCCCAAATAAGGACATGACTGACGTGACTCCCGGTCGGGAACACACAGCCATTGGCTAAGAGACTCACACTACGTCACACTCTGCCTAGTTGAGTTCCGCATTTCCAATATGGCTGCTGCCGTCGATTTGCTTCAAAACAGCTCTCAGGAACAGATGGGTGACGTCACGGATACTACGTCCATATTTATACAGTCTATGTTTGAGACCGGAGTTTGCCGCTTGATCCAGAGCAATCATCCACTCGTGAGCCGTTGTATAGTGAAAAAACTGAAACAACTTTATTTTGATGCTCCATCAGTGTCACAAATCCAAAAATGTAGCAGATGATGCAGGATTCTGTGATAATAAACAAAACTCTAACAGACGCGGTAAAAAACCTGTGCGACCTCAAACCAGTCTAGCTTCCACTGACTCCTCCCACTGACTGTGCCATGCACACTAGGACTGTCAACGAATATTCTAAATTCGAATATATATTCGAATATTAAAAAAAAACAGAGATTCGATTGTGAAAATGAATATTCGACTGTGGAAAAAAACACATCGGCGGCTGCTTTGCGAGTGGGCGCACTGCTTGACGGGTCAGGGACAGGTCACAGGAGTCACACACGCACAGCGTGAAGCAGACGGCAGAGAGAAATCTTTCCATCCCCGGATCCTCAGTGCGCTCTGAACGCGTCTTTTCCTCCGTTGGGAATACAGTGAATAAAAGGAGATCTGGCCTCTTCACATGTGGACTGTCTTCTTCACATGTGGACTGTCTGATCGGATCTGGCCTCTTCACATGTGGACTGTCTCGTGTTATTGGCAAATAACCTGTCAGGCCTAAGACCCTACATTGACAGTGGACTAAAAGAGCCCAACAATCAGTGACACTGGGATAAAATGAAGTTTTTCCTCTCTTTTTTTTATACAAGTGCCAAGAATGTAAGTGGACTACTTTTTCGTTTTTAACTTCAATTCATGTTAATAATATTTGCT
>NC_048288.1:31263188-31302112 GCF_009762535.1 Notolabrus celidotus
AACACCTGGGATTGATGTCACCTCCCATCCACTCGACCATGGAGTCTTCCACAGGCCTTTTGGCAAACTCTTGTCGAGATCTAATATGACTTTTCTTCCACAGTAACTTTCTCACTGCCACTCTCCCATAAAGCGTGACCGGTGAAGAACCCGGGCAGCAGTTGCTGTATGCACAGTCTCTCCCATCTCTGCAGCTGAAGCTTGTAACTCCCTCAGAGTAGTCGTAGGGGTCTTGCTGGCTTCTCTCACTAGTTTCCTACTTGCACGGTCACTCAGTTTACGAGGACCGCCTGATCTAGGCAGATTCACACGTGTGCCATATTCCTTCCATTTCTTGATGATGGATTGCACTGAACTCCAGGGGATGTTCAATGCCTTGGACATGTTTTTGTATCCTTTCCCTGACGTGTACTTTTCAATAACCCTTTCCCTGAGCTGCTTGGAGTGTTCTTCTGTCTTCATGGTGTAATGGTAGCCAGGAATACTGATCAACCAGACACAGGTGTTTTATACCTCAATCACTTGAGACACACCCACACCACTCAGGTGATCCTCATTTCACTAATTGTGAGGCTATTGGCACCAATTGGACGGACCTCTATTGAATTAGAGCACTAAATTTAAAAGAGGGTGAATAATTATGCAAACAATTATTTTTCGTTATATATTTATGTTTCATTGACATTTTTAGATTTTCTGATTAATGTCTTAAACTCTGCTTTTTACTCTGTTTTTATGATGATTCTTGCAGCACTTTATGATTTGCTCCAGATGTAAAGTGTTATAAATAAGATGTGTCTTAATTATTGTTATTACATCCTTTGACTGATTGTGTACCTTTAACTGCCACCAGAGGGAGCTGTCCACTTCTTAATAACCAGGAGTTGAGCTTGGGGCTCTGGTTAAAGTTAAACAGTGAAGTTTTTTAATGTAACAGTCTGCAACTTGTTTCTTTGTTTTACAACGCTCTTCAAGCTTTAATGCAGAAAAACAACTTTAGTGTTTTCACAGTATTTCTAATTATTATTATAATCACTGAAATGTTTTTCAAGAGAAGTGTTAGTGGCAAATTATCTCATTTCTAAACCATGAAGTCTTCAATGATTGTCTTCTCCTGAAAATATCACTAATTGAACGACTCTGTCAATAAAAATGTTAAAACTCATCTGTTTCATTAACTTGCTGTTCATAAATTTCTCTGACACTTACTCCCTGCCAGTAAATTTATACAACACAATAACCATAAAATAACAATGTTGTCATTGATGGTCTTGATTGCTTTTGTAGATCATATACAGACTTCAGTATCACGGCTAAAAACTCCTTACTGTAGCTTTAAAATACACATTTTCCACTAATAAACCAGTTTCAAAATATAAAGAAGCTTTTATTCTATTTGTTTATTTCGACAGGGACAGTTTACAGTCATTTAGCTGTACCAGAGGAGACAATGACAATACTTTGGTTAAAAACAAACAGTCCATAAAATGTACTCTAACTCATCTTCTAAATGTCACAGATGTTAAACATTTACAGTTACCATTATTCATGTTTCTTGGGGGAATGCAGATATTTGAATCTGTTTTGGAGGGAAGTACACAACCGGACTGTTGAGGTTTTGAACGACCACCGGTAATGACACCAGCATGATACCTTTTCAGTACAGAACTGGAGAGTGCTGGATCCAGTGTGCACAAAGATACGGACGTGCTGGACTCAAGCAGCAACAACTTCTACTATTTGTCTCATCACTATCACCTCTCTCTCTTATTCTCTTCTATCACTTTTTCCAGACCCAACTTGGTCCTGCTGGAGGTTTCTGCCTGTTAATGTATTTTCTTCTGGTTAAACAAAAAAAAGAAAATAAATATATATATGTATACATACACATAAAAAAAACAAAAAAAACATTTAAAAATAAATAAATACAAAATAAATAAATAAAATAAAAGCAGGGGAGTAAATAAGTTAAGGGGAAAATATTTCAGGTGGCAGTACCATCACTTTCAGGTGTCAGATCAAGGCCATCCTTACATCTTAGAAAGGGATTCCAAGTTTAGTAAAAAGTTACAAGGGACCCAATTCTGTATTTTTTCAAGATTCAAGATTCAAGATTCAAAGGTTTTATTGTCAGTTTTCACTATATATACGAGACATACAGGAAAAACGAGATACTGTTTCTCTCTTCCAGCTTTTAAATATCTAAAATTTAAATATAAAATACAAAATAATAATAATAACAATAATATAATAATTTTTAATTATTATTATTATTTTTTTAAATTTTGAATTATATATATTTTTTTCATTATGTTTTAAAATTACACTATACAACAATACATCCCCACTTTACAGGTCCCTGAGGTTCTTTAACTCGATCTGATATTTTTCTTTTACCTGTTTATTATTTTGAAGGAATTAAACAGTCACTTCCGGCTTCTCTAGCTAACTTCCGGTATCGTCCTGGCTAACTGCTGCTAGCTTGTTGCTCATGAAGTGAACAGTCTGAGCGCAGCCTCTTCAGACCGGGACGCTGAGCCCCGGACTGCAGGCAGAGACCCGGACTCTCTGTGAGAACCTTCAGCCCTGTGTTGAGTCATTGTCGGGCTCTGAGGCGGATCTCTGGGACTATCTTTGGGACTATCTCTGGGACTATCTCTGGGACTATCTCTGTGGATTATTGAAACCTTTCAGCCTCTGGAGGCTCGAGATGAACCCTCCGTGTGCCCGCTGCGGGAAGATCGTCTACCCCACCGAGAAAGTCAGCTGCCTGGACAAGGTGAGCCCCTCTTAGACCCACAGAGGAACCCACTCACAGAAAGTGTTCTTATTATACATCCACTGGGACAAGGTGAGCACCTGTTAGACCCACAGAGGAACCCACAGACAGAAAGTGTTCTTATTATACATCCACAGGGACAAGGTGAGCACCTGTTAGACCCACAGAGGAACCCACTCACAGAAAGTGTTCTTATTATACATCCACAGGGACAAGGTGAGCACCTGTTAGACCCACAGAAGAACCCACAGACAGAAAGTGTTCTTATTATACATCCACAGGGACAAGGTGAGCACCTGTTAGACCCACAGAGGAACCCACTCACAGAAAGTGTTCCTATTATACATCCACAGGGACAAGGTGAGCACCTGTTAGACCCACAGAGGAACCCACTCACAGAAAGTGTTCCTATTATACATCCACAGGGACAAGGTGAGCCCCTCTTAGCCCCACAGAAGAACCCACTCACAGAAAGTGTTCTTATTATACATCCACAGGGACAAGGTGAGCACCTGTTAGACCCAGAGAAGAACCCACTCACAGAAAGTGTTCTTATTATACATCCACAGGGACAAGGTGAGCACCTGTTAGACCCACAGAAGAACCCACAGACAGAAAGTGTTCTTATTATACATCCACAGGGACAAGGTGAGCACCTGTTAGACCCACAGAGGAACCCACTCACAGAAAGTGTTCTTATTATACATCCACAGGGACAAGGTGAGCACCTGTTAGACCCAGAGAAGAACCCACAGACAGAAAGTGTTCTTATTATACATCCACAGGGACAAGGTGAGCACCTGTTAGACCCACAGAGGAACCCACTCACAGAAAGTGTTCTTATTATACATCCACAGGGACAAGGTGAGCACCTGTTAGACCCACAGAAGAACCCACAGACAGAAAGTGTTCTTATTATACATCCACTGGGTCTCAAACAAGGGTGAGGTCAAACTGGAGGAGGATCTCAGCATGTGGGGGGACTCTGTGGGTACAGGTGGAGGGATAGTGGGAGGAAAACACCTTTCAGGTAGAGCTTTAAACATGTCACATGAAAAAGAGGGGGGGGGGGGGGGTCGCAAGATGTGTTGGAGAGAGGGATAGAGGGAGATGAAGAGAGAGAGAGATGATAGTGGGGAGACGGATAGTAGTAGTTGTAGCAGCTGGAGTCTGGACCACGTCCACAGCAGCAGAGATCCAGAGGAACCTACGAGACAAGGGAGCTCAGGGACTCCAGAAAGGTCTAAGAAAAGAGAGAAGAGAGGGAGACCAGAAGAAAGAAAAAGAGGAGAAGAAATGGGGAAGGAAAGGATAGAAGGAAAGGACGGGATGAAAAAAGGAGACATAAAAGATGAAGAAACATGGAAAGAGCAAAGAGGGATAGAAAGAAAAAAAGAGAGGAGTGAATAAAGAAAGAAAGAAAGAAAGGAAGGAAGAAGGAATGAAATAAAGTAACAAAAGAAAGAAGGGATGAAATAAAGAAAGAAAGGAGGAAGGAATGAAAGGAAGGTAGGAAGGAAAGAAATGAAAGAAAGAAAGAGAAAGAAAGAAGGAAGTAAAGAGAAGGAATGAAAGAAATGAAGGAAGGAAAGAAAGGAGGAATGAAAGAAAGAAAGAAAGAAAGAGAAAGAAAGAAGAAAAAGAAAGAAGGAAGGAAAGAGAAGGAATGAAAGAAATGAAGGAAGGAAAGAAAGAAAGAAAGGAGGACGGAAGAAAGGAATGAAAGAAAGAAGAAAAAGGAAAGAAAGAAAGAAGAAAAAAGAAAGAAGGAAGGAAAGAGAAGGAATGAAGGAAAGAAAGAATTAAACAAAGAAAGAAGGAAAAAGAAAGAAGGAAAGAAAGAAAGAAGGAAAGAAGAAAAAAGAAAGAAAGAAGAAAAAGGAAAGAAAGAAAGAAGGAAGGAAAGAGAAGGAATGAAAGAAATGAAGGAAGGAAGAAAGAAGAAGGAGGACGGAAAGAAGGAAGAAAGAAAAGAAAAAGGCAGAAAGAAAAAGAAAAAAGGAAGAAAGAAAGAAGAAAAAAGAAAGAAGGAAGGAAAGAGAAGGAATGAAAGGAATGAAGGAAAGAAAGAAAGAAAGAAGAAAGAATTAAACAAAGAAAGAAGGAAAAAGAAAGAAGGAAGGAAAGAAGAAAAAAGAAAGAAAGAAGGAAAGAAGAAAAAAGAGAGAAAGAAAGAAAGAAGAAAAAGGAAAGAAAGAAAGAATGGATGAATAACAGACCCCAAAACAAGAATCTACAGCAGAGGTCCAGAGGAACCTACGAGACAAGGGAGCTCAAGGACTCCAGAAAGGTCTATGGTTAGTAACTTTAATGGGACAGGAAGAGTTAAAGCTTTTTCCTCTGTTGTCATGTCAACAGTCAAACACTGAAACATGGTGGTCGATGGCGGAGTAGATTTTTGCATTCCCCTGATCACACCTTGAATAGTCTGTTGCATAATGATTCTGAATTATTAATCATCCTCAGCATCCTCTGTCTGTCGTATGAAGCATCAGATGACACAACAGCATGGAGGCACTGCTCATGATGATACTGGATCCAGTTTCACAGAGCTGTATCGAATACATCATTTCTCTACATGTCAAAAAACTGAAGGGGTCCAAACTCATCCCCTGCCCTGTCCTGTGAGAGCAGAGCGAGCGTGTGGAAGCCTGAATAAGAGAGTGAAAGAGCTTTAACACTGGAAGAGGCAGTGATTTAGGGAGGAGGAGGAGGAGGCTGGCAGAGAAACAGAGAAGTGTATATGGAGAAAGTGAGAAAGAGAGTGTGAGGGCGAGAGAAACAGAGGAATAAACTCCTCGTCCACGGACTTCTGAGCTCCTTGCTGTCTCTTACAAAAGATCATTTCATCAGGACTTTAGCAAGACCAGGTGCCACCTCTTGCAGACGTGTAAAAACACAAACTCAGAGTGGGAATGAAAGCCTTAAAGACAGAAGTTTAACTGCATCTGATAGAGTCTGCTGTTCAAATGAGACTGTGTGTGGGAGGAGGATAGTTGCAGCACTATTTTCTCTCTCTCTCTTGCAGCAGCTGTCAAAATGCACATGTCCAGTGTGGCTCTTTTTAAAGAACACATGTACATCCACAGTGTTCCCTTCAGTCTGGACCCTTTGCAGAGTTAAGAAGAAGTGCATCAGTGAGACCCTTTTTGAAGTCCTCTGATCTTTGAACAATGTCTGAGGTGTTATTTTTAGGAGTGAAATAAACATCTCGCCAGGAATCTGCAGGAAAAGAAACAAGCAGTGAGTTCTTAAAGACGAGGAACAAAGACTTTAAAGAATAGAACGACTTTCTACACAGGGACGCGTAAGGAACAAAATCTGTGCCCTTTAAAAATGAAATGTTAAACTAAAAAGAGGGACAAACTTCAACTTAATATGATTCTGTGTGTGTGTGTGTGTGTGTGTGTGTGTGTGTGTGTGTGTGTGTGTTGTCTCCAGAACTGGCATAAAGGATGTTTTCACTGCGAGGTTTGCAAGATGACCCTGAACATGAAGAACTACAAAGGCTACGACAAGAAACCCTACTGCAACGCGTGAGTCCTCCTCTCTCTCTCTCTGTAACATCTTCATCCCTCTCTCTGCACAACTTTTTTAAACATGGTTAAACCAAGTGACAACCTCCGGTATTAAAGGTGACATATTCTGCTCTTTTTCATCAACATATATCGGTCTAAGAGGTCCACAAAACATGTCTTTAAAGTTTATGCAAAAAAAACCTCTTTGAAATCAGATTCTGGTCTGCCTGTAAACCCCTCTTTTTCAGCCCTGCTCAGAACAGGCTGTTTTCTGTGTCTGTGCCTTTAAATGAGAATGAGCTCTCTGACCACGCCCCCTCAGGAAGTGGGTGTGGCCTCGGCTGTCCAGCACGTTGATCTAATGTTTACATGTTGGCTGAATATACACCGCTGCTCACAGACCCGCGTTACTTCAACCCTCTGAATCTGATCCAGAATCTGATCCTGACGGAGAGGCGCCTGCAGCAGGACCTTTCTGAACCATTGGTCACAGATTTAGTGTTTCTTGTTGTTTTATTTGTCAGCATGTCGACGTGTGTCTTGGTACACAGCTACCAACATGTAGCTATGTGGCTATGCTAACTAGCGCTAGCACTTTTCCATGATAAATAAAAATCATCCACTAGATCTTCAAATCTGCAGACGTGGGGAGTCAAACCGACCTTTGTGTTTATTAAGACAGCCTACAACTAGCATGCCTCCCTCCTAAGCTCCTTGTTAGCACACATGTGTGCAGGGAATGAAAAACGGAGGAGGGGTTGAGTTGTATTTTATACAGTCTATGGGCTGAACAAGCTCCGAGCTCTGACTTCCTGTTACAGACCGGATGGCGTTGTGACGTATGAAAAACACTGAAAACTGAAACGGCTGGTTTCAGCACACATTTACAGAAAGGTGGAGAAACCAGAACAGGGGCAGAATGGAATCTTTTACTTTTGTAGACATGCCAGGGACACATATTTCAGGTAGAGAACCATTAAAAAGTCGATTTTTCATGATATGTCACCATTAAAATATAAAGCTCATGAGGAAGTGTTAAAAACTGCAGTTCCTCAAGTGTCCACTAGAGGCTGGCTGCAGAAACACAGGAAACCACATACACACCCATTCAAAGAAGACGATCTTTACAGCAGAAATAAACATGTTTAGCACTTCAGCATGGGCTTCAATTCTCACGGCTGGAGGTTGCCACTTGACTTAGACACATGTGGTGCAACATTCAGGCCCAATGATGAAAATACTGATGGTACCAACTAGTAGTCCTGGTTCTGACAGCCTGTTGTGATGATGTTCAGTCGTTTCAGTCATGTTCTAACAAGCTTGTGTTTGGACAGTGGAGAGAACATGAAGAACCCACACAGAAAGGCCAGCTGGGTATCCAATCGGTACAGTAGTTCTTGATAAACTGATCCACGTTCTTTGTGATCTGAATGTTTGATTAGAACAGGAAGTGGGATCATTTGTCTCTTTGTTTCTACAGTAAGGTTCCTGGTGGCGCTCTCATTCTAAGAACTATCTTGTCTTATTGTGTTCTCTGTCTTGGATCAAATCAAAGTGTCTGTGGTGTATTTATGACCCCTGTCAGAGCGTAAACACCCTCCTCTGTTTTGTCTGTTATTTTGGACATCTGTGTCCCGCCTGCAGGCTGCTCGTATCTGCGAGGCGACCCTGCAGGTTTTTATAGCAGCGGTGGTCGACGGTTACGGTTCGTGGTTGTTTTTGGTGGTTTTGGTATGCGAGCCCAGCCCTGCTCCTCTCCCCCTCTCTGTGCTGCTGTTTACTGTGAGCTCCTCTGAACTCTGACCATGCTCTGCTTGTTATTATCGGTGACAGGATACACCACATCGCCTTCTATCGCCCCCGATGAAAACAAAACACGAGTCCTCCACAGCAGCCTGAGCCCGATCTGTGTTTCATGGTGTTGGTTTCACAAAAACTTTGTGTCTGTTCCACATCCACAGAGAGAAAGGCTGTGGCTCTGACCTTTGACCTCACACCGCGGTAATATTAAGTCCTTTGGGAAGCAGGGCGAGTGTGCTCACACTTCATGTTGTGTTCCAAAACACGCTGTTCCTTCTGTTGTGAGTATTGAACCTTAAATTCAGCATGCCTGTCGCTGTCCATGGTCCAGAGACGCAAACTGTAAACAGCTGATCAGTCTCTTAAAGACACAAGAGCAGCGACTGCTCAGCATCCTGACTTCTGCCGCTCTGCACCCCGACCTGTACTTCTGTCGCTGTTTGACAGAAAAAGATATTTTGAGTCACAAGCAGCAGTGAAGAGAACAAAACCACTCTGAAAGAAAAACTCTTTAGTAAGACTCAGTCTGATCTCATCTTAATCCACCATGAGCAGAGCACTTTGCAGCATTTAGCAAGTTACAGTGGCAAGGACAAACTTCCTTTAACAGGCAGAAACCTCCAGCAGGACCAGACTCATGTTAGACACACATCTGCTGAGACCGTGTTGGAGAGAGGGATAGAGGGAGATGAAGAGAGAGAGAGAGAGAGAGAGAGAGAGAGAGAGAGAGAGAGAGAGAGAGAGAGAGAGGGGACAAGGGAGCTCAGGGACTCCAGAAAGGTCTAAGAAAAGAGAGAAGAGAGGGAGACCAGAAGAAAGAAAAAGAGGAGAAGAAATGGGGAAGGAAAGGATAGAAGGAAAGGACGGGGTGAGAAAAGGAGACATAAAAGATGAAGAAACATGGAAAGAAAAAGAAAGAAAGAAAGAAAGGAGGAAAGAAATAAATAAGAAGGAAAGAAAGAAAGAAAGGTCAAAAGAATGAAAAAAGAAGGACAGCAGGAAAGAAGGAATGAAAGAGAGTAAGACAGAAAGAAAGATGAAAGAAAGAAAGAAATAAGAAAAAAGAAAGAAGAAAGAAAGTAGAAAAGAAATGAAAGAAAGGAGATAAGGAAAAGAGGAAATACAAACAAAAGTGAATAAAAGAAAGAAAGAAAGAAAGAAAGAAATAAAGAAAGAAAGAAAGAAATGATGAATGACAGACCCAAAAAAGGAATCTACAGCAGAGATTCAGAGGAACCTACGAGACAAGGGAGCTCAGGGACTCCAGAAAGGTCTAAGAAAAGAGAAAAGAGAGGGAGACCAGAAGAAAGAAAAAGAGGAGAATAAATGGGGAAGGAATGGATAGAAGGAAAGGACCGGATAAGAGAAGGAGACATAAAGGATGAAGAAAGAAAGAAAGAACAAGGGAAAAAGAAAGAAAGGAATGAAGGAGGGAGGAATGAAAGTAAGGAAGGAAGAAGGAAAAAGAAATAAGGAAGGAAGGAAGAGAAAGAAAGAAAGAAAGAAAGAGAAAGAAAGAAAGAAAGAAAGAAAGAAAGAAAGAAAGGAAGAATAACAGACTCAAAAAAGGAATCTCCAGCAGAGATCCAGAGGAACCTACGAGACAAGGGAGCACAGGGACTCCAGAAAGGTCTATGGTTAGTAACTTTAATGGGACAGGAAGAGTTAAAGTGAGAGACAGGCAGAGAGAGGAGAGAGAGGGAAAGACAGGATCCCAGTGTGTCAGTCTAAGCCTATAGCAGCATAACTAAGACCTGGTCCAAGCCTGATCCAGCTCTAACTATAAGCTTTATCAAAAAGGAAAGTTTGAAGCCTACTCTTAAAAGTAGAGAGGGTGTCTGCCTCCCGGACCCTGACTGGTAGATGATTCCAAAGGAGAGGGGCCTGAAAACTGAAGGCTCTACCTCCCAGAGGCCTCCTCACTGTGACCGTGTCTCTGTTTGTCGTGTTCTCAGTTGTCTGATTGGTTAATGAGTCGGTTCTCTGCTGCCTGCTCGCTCTCATCCGCTCCCTCTGCGTGTGAAGTTAGGATGACAGGTTTGTTTACTGTGCAGAACACAGCTGCACACTCCCTGCAGGGACTTCTTACTCATCACTGAGAGGAGTTTGGTGTTGGTACCTCGGTGCTACATGTCGCGCTCGGTGCCCAAACCAGCGTCCTGTAATTACAGAGGGCCGGGCTGTTTTGAGTCAGATAGGCCTGGTGCGTGTTGTGAGAAAGCCCGGAGGCTTTGTTGTCTTGGCCTTTTGTGTCATGCGTCTGATCCGTCTGCGCTCACTAAACAAACATCTTACGGCCTCAGTGCTGCCCTGCGTGGCTCTGTGTGTGCTTCTCTTCTGAACAACATCAAACCGGATCAACAGAATGAGTGGAACCTGCTCGGCGAACAGAACGATGCTGAGGGACATATTCAAATACATCACCCTCTCTTCATTAAGTCCTTTAATGATTCAGGTATTTAGTTAATAATAATAATAATAATACATTTTATTTATAGGCGCCTTTCTGAACACTCAAGGTCACCGTACAACATACCAACAATAAACAACAACACTCAACAGTAGGGATGTAATCAATGTAGGGGTGACCCCGACTAAGGATTTGCTTCGTTGAATCTGATTCGTCAGTTCTTGCCATAGTCGACGAATCATTGAATGTTTTGTTTTTTTCTTCACTGACCCAAAGTCTGCATGATGGTGACCGTATGACGATAATACACATAACCATTTACAATGAAGAGGATCACAGCTTAAAGCTCCTGTGAGGAGTTTTTGAGTGGTTATGAAACAGGCTGAAATCAACAACCATGCCTCTTCATGACCGCAAATTAAAAAAAAACCATGAGAAAATATTTGAACAGTTTCTGTTTCATAATTTTGAAAGCCTGAAACAGCTCTGAGGGGGTAGGTGTCAGACGAGGTGAGCAACAGCACATCAAAGAAAAACATTTTTAGGACTTTTTCTGCAGCAAATATTCTTAGTGAGTGAAATATTTGACAATTAATTGAAAGCAGGAGGAGATTTCGTGTCAGAAACATAATTAATTCAGCAACGATAGAGGTATCACTTTGTCCACAGGGGGCGCCAAAGCCAACGCAAACAGAAAGTTCCTCACAGGAGCTTTAAAGTGAAAGAGACACTAGAGTAGTATGAAACTTTTATTTTTTGAATCTATTGCACGCAAAAACAAAGAGGTGATGAACGAGAAAAACTCATGAGGCCACCATAAACATAAACAAACGTGACATTATAAAATAAACATGTATAAATAAACACAATGAGCTCAGAGCACTGCACAGGATTCATCTGAACATGTTTCAGTGTCTGCAAATCAGATTAATAACCACTGAAATTACAGCAGTCGTAACACCTGCACTCACATCATACTGTTTAAATTCTATTCATCCATGAAAATAAACAAAAACATATCATTATATTAGTCAGGAAAAAACATCCTGAATATGTTAAAGGGGACATAATCTGCTCTTTTTCATCAACATATATTGGTGTAAGAGGTCCCCAAAACATGTCTTTAAAGTGTATTGCTCAAAAAACACTTTGAAATCAGATTTTGGTCTGCCTGAAAAACCCTCTTCTTCAGTCCTCCTCAGAACACTCTGTTTTCCCTCTGACCACGCCCCCTCGGCTCTCCAGCACGTTGATGTAATGTTTACATGTTGGCTGAATATACACGGCTGCTCACAGACCCGCGTTACTTCAACCCTCTGAATCTGATCCAGAATCTGATCCTGACGGAGAGGCGCCTGCAGCAGGACCTTTCTGAAGGATTGGTCACAGATTTAGTGTTTCTTGTTGTTTTATTTATCAGTATGTCGACGTGTGTCTTGCTACACAGCTACCAACATGTAGCTATGTGGCTATGCTAACTAGCGCTAGCACTTATCCATGATAAATAAAAATCATCCACTAGATCTTCAAATCTGCAGACGTGGGGAGTCAAACCGACCTCTACCAGAAAGGCAGCGGGAACTTTTATGAAGGATTGGTCACAGATTTAGTGTTTCTTGTTGTTTTATTTGTCAGTATGTCGACGTGTGCCTTGCTACACAGCTACGACATGTAGCTATGTGGCTATGCTAACTAGCGCTAGCACTTCTCCATGATAAATACAAATCATCCAGTAGATCTTCAAATCTGCAGACGTGGGGAGTCAAACCGACCTTTGTGTTTATTAAGACAGCCTACAACTAGCATGCCTCCCTCCTAAGCTCCTTGTTAGCACACATTTGTGCAGGGAATGAAAAACGGAGGAGGGGTTGAGTTGTATTTTATACAGTCTATGGGCTGAACAAGCTCTGAGCTCTGACTTCCGTCACGGACCGGATATTGTTGTTACGTAACAAAAACACGGAAGTCTGAAACGGCTCGTTTTAGACACATTTACAGAAAGGTGTAGAAATCAAAACAGGGACAGAATGGATTTTTTTCATTCTCGGGGGGTTTGTAGACTTGCCAGGGAAACATATTTCAGGTAGAGAACCATTAAAAAGTCGATTTTGCATGATATGTCACCTTTAATCATGGCTTAAACGTAAAAAAGGTCAGACATCGGGAGATCTTTAAATATTGTTCACTCTGCAGAGAGCAGCGCCGCGGAGGGGAGTTTGTCTAACTTGAGGCTAAACATTTCCATAACGTTCAAAATCAAACCTGAACCAGCTAAAGGGTTTTTAAATCCCTTAGGGGTCCCTTTTAAAAGAGTCTGTCACTGCGTCTGTGTCCCCTCCAGCCTTTACAAGAAAAAAACAACGTGTGGAAGAAGTGCGCTCCTTGCTTTGTTGACAATAAGTCCTGCCTTGGAGAGAATCCTCTCAGCATATCCATCCTCGTTCCAGTGGTCCAGTCCAGTTTTTGTGTGGTCCGGTAATCCCTGATCTCACAGCCCTCTTCATGAAGCTGCTCCTCATCTTCATCACTTTAAAGTTTATTTTGTCCGACATGTTAAAGCTGCTGTGAACCTAAAAAGATTTAAAGACCGGCTGAGGTATCGCTGCTCCACAGGGAGAGTCCACCTTTAAGTACCAGGGGAGATTTAATTACCACCTTAAGGAGATTTAACTCTTCAAAAGCTATTTCCAGAATTACATTAAATATTTATAAGTTTATATTTATATCAAAATAGGATATATGAGACGTGGTTTATACTGGAAACAGGAAATGATATAAAATTAGACATTGAGCGCCCCCATAGTTTGAATGGAATGATCCCAGTTTCATATGCAGATGTTCGACTATGGGTTTGGCAGTCGACTCAGACTCTTCAGACCGAATCGTCGAATAATCGACTATTTGGGGTCACCACTAAATCAATTAATCGATTAGGAACAAACATCATGTGGCATACAGAGAAATGTGAATGCAGGACCTGGACTCAGTGTCTGTGCTGTAGAGGTAAAGGTGAACACGGACAGGTAGACATAGATGTTTCCAGCCTGCAGGTGAGACTGCAGGACTAACTATCACTCTCAGGCCTGGGAGTGAAACCAGAATCAGGTCTAAGTTTTCTCTGAAACCTGAGGGTCTGGGAATTCTATGACCATGGTCCCGTGCTTCTTAAGACCCTGACCACGGAACGGCTCAGGCTGACCAGAAAAGTGGGACCAACAGGGGGTGAGGGATTAAAAAAGCATGAGACTCAACACACTGTCACTGACGGACTCCAGTCCAGTCAGAAGAAGAGTTTCAGTCTGTGTTGAATCAGGAGAGAGACGCTGTTTTTATTCTGGAGGCCTGAAGAAGAGGAGGATCCACTCAGAGAGATATCTCAGTTTATATGTGGATGGATTTCTGCGGCAGGTCTTGTGATGAGCTTTAATCTGTAGTGTATGACTGCCCTCTGTGAACCGGGACCCCTCTTGACCTCTGAGCTGTTACATTACCTCTGCACTGCTGCACTGCTCCTGTTTGAGTTAAAGTTAAAGTCATGATCTTTCCTGATTTCATAGCTCCTTTTGTGTTTCCTTAAATCTTCAGCAACATGTTTGTTTTTTGATTGCTGGTTTCAGGATGTTATTGGCGTTGTGTATCTGTAGATAAAAGCTGAACAAGATTCTGCAGAAATATGCACGACAATAAGCTGCTCTATTGATCATGTGACACCGACAACAGGCTTCAACATGTCGGCTTCATGGAAATGTTTTGATGTAAACAGACAGCAAATGCAAAACAACCTTACTATAACTCTACCAGTTAACTTATGCATCTAAAGAGCCGTCATCCTGAAGAGGTGCTGCTCTACTTCAGTCATCCAATTAAGTTTAGAAAGACAGCAGCGACCAGCCTATCAGGAAGCCAGATGTCTGGTCTATCTCTGATCTGTCTCAGCACCAGATCCGTCAGGTTTCTATTCTAGTCAATGTGTTAACTTCCACTGGATCCGCTCCGTTGCGTTTAGGGTTGCAAAACTATGGGAATTTTCACAGTTGGAAACTTTCCATGGGAATAAATCAGGAGTTTACTAAACTGAAGGTTGGCTCTTAATAGGGAACTTAAATATAGTTGGGGAAAATATGTTTCAGCATAATCCTGACTAAAACAACCAGATTTCATCAAGTACAGTTGAATATCTCTGCTATTCCTCAATCACATGCACACAGCCCACTGCTTACTGCAGGGCTATTGAGACCACGCCCCCTACATGCACTGTGCATTCCTCCATCACATGAAGCACAGATGATTTCTGTTCTGGATGTCTGCTTATAACAAAACAAATATTTATGCTTGGATATGATATCTTTCCATTAAATTACCCTCAATTTCCAATTTGGAATATTTCCAAAATTCCCCAGCTTAACTTCCCATAGAAATTTACTGGAAACTTTCCACCCCTTTGCAACCCTAGTTGCGTTCCGGCTGCATATCTGATCCAGCAGGTCGGAGTCCTCCGGATCAGATACACAAGACTTCTATTTGTTGCCGGATGCCGGAGCACGACGCATCAATCTCAACAGAGCAGATGGAGCGGGACAGGAAGTCAGGTTTCACCAAAACAAAATGAAAACATCCGGTTAATTTTCAGAATAAAACACTCTGTGTTATCACCAGATCGTATTTCACTTAACTACAACAACAAACCAAAGTCATGATGAGCGGAGCCAGGCCTGGAGTCAACAGGTCAGAGGTTTTCAGAGGACCAGAAAGACAACATGGATGAGGAGAGGAGGAGGAGGAGAATCCTTGATTCAGGGATTACGGCGGTGAAACCTCGGTCTCATGACTCCAGCTGTCCAGCGGTCCTGCTCCATAAAATCTTAAAACACAGAGGAAACCAAAAAGAGGAAGCGAGGACAGACGGTGTGATGTCGTCTGTTAAAACCCGTTAGAAGAATCCAGCTTGAATCAGTGTTTTGTGTCTGTTTCTCTCAGAAGTTAGTTTGTGATATGAGTGAAAGTTTGACGCCTGGACTCATGTCACTGCAGAGGAAGAAAATGAATCTGTGAAGCTCAGTTCGGCTTGCAGCAGAACAGAGCAGTCTGATAACAACATTCAGAACAGGCGTCGTCTCCTGTCACATACTTTGCTTTAATTAAGTTAGCCGTTATGCTAATTAGTACTAATCAAAGCTGGTTATGTAACGCAGCACAGCAGCTCCTGGTGTGGAGACAGAGACATGTGAGTGATGTGACTGAGGCCTTAGAGAGGGTCTGCCTCTCTCCTGCTCTCTGTCTCACTGACGTCCTCACATGATTTTTACATGTTGAGTCCGTGTTGATAGCAGCTCAGATTGCTGCGATAAAGACTGTGTGGTTACATAACGCTGCTGCCCACATAACCCAGATAACTGCTGTCTTATTGTGCAGTGCAGAGAGGAATATTTCACTTCAGCTTTCACAGCTTCAGGAGGGGGGGAACAGATCGAGCAGCAGCTGTAGGATATGATATCATTTACATTCAAAGGTGTCTCGGTTCAGAGGCAGCAGGTGGAAGAAGCAGATGAGTGGATTCTCTTCAGGAAGAAATGGAGCCATCAGGAAGAGAGGAAAACTCCTTTTAGTGCTGAAAGAGCTTCACTGCTCGACTCTCTCAGCTTCACCAAGCTTCAGAGCTGGTATAGTGGTGCTTTGTGGATCTTAAAGGGGCTCAGACTCTCTCTGGGTTTGTTTGACGTGCAAAAAGATGTCCGTTGTCTTGAAGTCAATCAGGACAAGATCCTTCTTACCAGAGCTGACCACATGATAAGTTATAGTTTGATGCAGAGGGCAGATAAAAACAAATGTTCCATCCCCTGATTGGCTACATTTCAGGTTTCAGCTGAAAGCAAAGGAAGAGCCTGAAAATTCAGATCACACAATGTACAAAACCTGCACCAGAGAAGTCTCTGTGAAATTTGGTAAAGAATCAAATCTGAGGCCTCACCTAGCTACCTGGGCTTCAGCTCTCCAGCAGCCTCAGGAGAAACATCATGAGCCTGACACAGGCCGTCCACCAGATCCGTGTCCGGTCCGTCTCCGATCCTCTACCGTCTGTAGAGGAGCAGGACCTCCGGACAGCTGGAGTCATGTGACCGAGGTTTCCCCTTCAGTAATCACTGAATCCAGGATTCTCCTCCTCCTCCTCTCCTCATCCAGGTTGTCTTTCTGGTCCTCTGAAAACCTCTGACCTGTTGACTCCAGGTCTGGCTCCGCTCATCATGACTTTGGTTTGTTGTTGTAGTTAAGTGAAATACGATCTGGTGATAACACAGAGTGTTTTATTCTGAAAATTAACCGGATGTTTTCATTTTGTTTTGGTGAAACCTGACTTCCTGTCCCGCTCCATCTGCTCTGTTGAGATTGATGCGTCGTGCTCCGGCATCCGGCACAAATAGAAGTCTTGTGTATCTGATCCGGAGGACTCCGACCTGCCGGATCAGAGACGCAGCCGGAACACAACGGAGCGGATCCAGAGGAAGTTAACACATTGACTAGAATAGAAACCTGATGAATCCGGTGCTGTGATGGATCAGAGACGGATCTTGTGGAATTTGGCCGTAAGCGCCCCACTAATGGCCCTTTTTCCACCGGCCCGTCTCAGCCCTACTCTACTCGACTTGACTCGACTCTACTCGGTTTGTGGTGCGTTTCAGACTGAACCATGCAAAGAGGAAACCATATATAAACCTGATCCAGAAACCCGGAGACTTCTCTGGACCTGAGCCCGTTTAAGATGGACTGAGGGGAAGTGAAAAACTGTCCTGTGATCTGATGAATCAAAATCTGACATTCTTTTTGGAGATCATGGACCCTGTGTCCTCCGCTCTAAAGGGGAGAGGGACCACCCGGCTTGTTATCAGCTCACAGTTCAAAGCCAGCGTCCCTGATGGTATGGGGATCATCAGAGTCCATGGCTCCATTAATGCTGAACAATATATACAGGTTTAGGAGCAACATGCTGCCATCCAGACAACGCCAACGATGCCAATACGACAAAGGAGATCCAGAAGCTCTGCCCTGAATTTAAGGATTTCATCATTAGTTCACTTCTGTCTGTGTTGTTGTCTCTGTTGTTAAACTTCAGCTCTACCCGCTGTAAGACAAACAGAACGAGTGTCTCCATGTGTGAGAAAAAAGGAGAGAGGAGACTGAGAATAAATCCAACTGCAGGACACAAAGATGGAGAGAGAGCTGCTGAGAGATGTGAAGGGAAACTTATGTAACACTCCTTCTAATCTTTCCTGCTCTGAGCTGAGGATCTGCTGAACGAGGACGAGGAGGGGGGACAGGAGCGGGGAGCGAGGAGCGAGGAGCGTGAGGACGACGGCACACAAAGAGCCCGTTAAACACAGTTTTTAAAACGGTAAATAAACAGAAAAGTGAGGGATCGGAGAGGTGGAGAGGTGGAGAGGGAGGGGGAGAGGCTCAGCCGTCACTGTGGGAGAAAAGAGAGAGAGACAGAGAGGAAGAGAGGATGAGAAATGTCTCCATTGAAGGCAGAGTGAGAGCGTCACGCATGACTGAGTGAAGAGAAAGACGGAGAGGAGATCAGGGGAGACAGAGTCGTGGTGTTAGAAGAGCTGCCATGACACAGCTCTCTGTTTTCTCTCCACTCGTCTGTTCGTGTTGTCTTCACTTCAGTCTGATCCTTTCTTTTTCTCTGCTTCCTCTCCTCTTTTACTTTGTCCTAACCTCTCCTCTCCTTAATTATCCTTTCTCTTTGATCTCCTTCCATCCCTTTTCTGTCCTTCTTTTACTCCTCTCTTCCTACTTTATATCTCCTCTCCTTGTTTTCTTTCCTCTACTCTTGTCTCCTCTCCTCACCTCTTCTATTATCTCCTCTCGTCTCCTCTCCTCTTCCCTCCTTCCTTTCACTCTAGTCTCAACTCCTCTCCTCTTCTCTTGTGTCCTCTTCTCTTGTTTCCTCTCATCTTGTTTCCTCTCCTCTTAATCCTATCCTCTTACTCCCCTCCTCTCTTCTTGTGTTTTATTCTCTACTCTACTTTCCTCTCCTCTGGTCTCATCTCCTCTCCTTTCTTTAACTCTCCTTCCTTTACCTCTCCTCTCCAGTTCTCTGCTTGTTTCCTCTCCCCTCCTGTTGTTTCCTTTCCTTTCCTCTTGTCTCCTTTCCTCTCCTCTCCTCTCCTCTCCTCTCCTCTCCTCTCCTCTCCTCTCCTCTCCTCTCCTCTCCTCTCCTCTCCTCTCCTTCCTTTACCTCTCCTCTCCACTTATCTCGTCTCCTCTCCTTCCTTTAACTCTTCCCTCCTCACCTCTCCTCTACTCTCTCTTGTCTCCTCTCGTCTTGTCTCCTATTCTCTCCTCTACTTTCCTCTCCTCTTGTCTCCTCTCCTCTCCTCTTGTTTCCTCTCCTCTCCTATCCTCTTCTCCCTTATTGTCTCCTCTTGTCTCATGTCCTCTCCTTTCTTTAACTCTCCTTCCTTTACCTCTCCTCTCCAGTCCCCTGCTTGTTTCCTCTCCTCTCCTGTTGTTTCCTTTCCTTCCCTCTACTCTTGTCTCCTCTCCTCTCCAACAGTCGTCTCGTCTCTTCTCCTCTCCTTTTGTTTACTTTCCTCTACTCCTGTCCCCTCTCCTTTCTTTACCTCTCCTCTCCAGTCCTCTCCTTCTTTCCTCTCCTCTCCTCTTGTTTCCTTTCCTCTATTCTTGTCTCCTTTCCGACTTTACCTCTCCATTCCTCTCATCTCCTCTCCTCTCCTCTCCTCTCCTCTCCTCTCCCATTGTCTCCTATCCTACCTTGTTCTCTCCTTCCTCAAACTCTCGTCTCCTCTCCTACCTTTACCTCTCCTCTCCAGTCGTCTCTTATTGTCTCCTCTCCTGTCCTCTCCTTCCTTAAATTCTCGTCTCCTCTCCTTCCTTGAACTCGTCTTGATAGGACTCATAAAGCAGCTTTTCTGAGTACTCAAAGTCTCTTTAAATGAAATGTGAAAAATAGAAATAAAAGAAATAAAGAAGACAGAGGTGGAGCGGGAGTCGAGGTCACGTGATGTAGGCGTTTTTGAAGAGGTGGTTTTGAGTTGATCTTTAAATGAGAGAGGAGAGTCAGAGTCGGGACAAAGATGGCGAAGGCTCCATCCCCCAAAGTGGTGTGCAGATCTGATGATCTGAGGCGGTGGGATGGGGGGTGGAGTTTTTAGGAGGTCTGGTATGAGGGTGCGAGGTTATTGAGGGCTTGAGCAGGACCTCAATGATTAGTCCGCTCACAGCATGAAAAACATGTGATGTACACGAGGAGGCAATGTGGCCTCGGCTCAGAGACTGTAGTGGTTGAAGGATTCAGCATCTCACCGCTCTCTCTCCCAAACACACTGAGGTTCCCTCAGAGCGTATACCGGGATGACTTTGTCCCCCTCGATCGTCCCCTGACAGAAACACAGGTGTGACTTCTTGTTTCATGCTTTATCAGAAATACAGAAGTCCTGCTTCTTTATGAAACAGAGGGATGATGGAGGACAGGGAGAGGTGTGATGGATTAACAGGACCAGCCTGATTCCTGCGTAAGAGACGATGAGGTGCTGCTTTGTGCTCTGAAACACGGAGCGGTCCCGGCTGATTCGACGCTTTATTTGGGGTAATTATGTAACAGAAGAAAATCTGTCTCAGCGAGGAGGCAGAATCTGAGCGTGGAAGAGGAACCTGGCACACGATTACACATCTGTTAACAAATCTCTCTTTCTGCAGGAGATCTGAAATATTCTGTAATTAGCTTCCTCCAGATTTCCTCCTTCTTTGTTTCGGATTCGTCCTCCATCATTCCTCTCTTTCTTCAGCATCTCTCTCTCTCCCTCCGTGTCCTCTGCGAGACACGGCTCGGCTTCTAATCTGGGCCGTGGATCAGCCCGGCAGCCGGCTATTAAATCTCGTGGGTGATAATATCTCTTACTTAAAAAGCGGAGCCTGAATTAACTCCCCTCATTTGTCACGGCCTTTTATCATCCGCTGCCTCCAACAGAAAGGCACGAGAGGAGGTGAGGGGCGTGAAATGTTGGGGATGAAGGTCAAGTAATTAAACATGAGTCTGCTCAGGACTTCAGGCGACTCTCTAGGGACGCTTTAACAGCAGACCAGACTCACACGCGGGGTAAGAATCCCTCCTGCAGTCAGGACTCTGAGATGATGATGATGATGATCAATGGAGGTGATGTAGTGATGTGGCAGACCAGCAGATACCCGCCCCCCTCCCCTCCTCTGAGAGCCACATATACGCGGATTAGTCTGAGCCTGAGGGTGTGTAGATGCAGCAGTGTGTCTGAAGTCAAAGTAGGACACACACTCCCGGTGTGGAGGCCTGCAGAGATCAGTGTGTGTGTTGATTAGAGAAAACACAAGTGACTGCAGAGCTGGCTGATTTTTAAAAGTGTTGAACTCGAAGTGATCTGCAGCTTCTTGTGTGTGAACATCAGCTCACGGTCTTCACGCTGAAGAGTTTGGGACTCCAGTCAGAGACGGCGACTCTGGGGAACTGTGAGGGGAGTTAAAGCCGTGAACTAGACCTCAGAGGACCCTGAAAACACACTGCAAAAACTCAAAATCGTACCAAGTGAAATTGTCTCATTTTTAGTCTAAATGTCTTCTCCCACTTGATTTAAGATAAATTTACTGAACAAGTAACATTTGAACAAGTTAGAGGGACTTCTTTTAAGACATCTTAAATATCTTGTTCAGTCAAACGATCTTGAAATGATCTTGTTTTGAGTTTTAATTTAGAAGAAAGAAGATTTATTTAACATTTCAGACATTTTTCAAGCTGATCGTATTTGTAGAAGACGGATAATCTTGATTTAAGACAAACACTTTACTTGATTTAAGGAAATGCATTTTATTGGAGAATCTATCAGAAAACAGCTCCATTGATAAAAGAAAGAAAGAAAGAAAGAGAAGTTGTTGTTTTTAAGGGTGGGTTACAGTTTTCAGGCTCTGTTTCTTCTAAATCAGATATAAATATACATCCTCAAACTACATGCACACAGTATTACAGCAGTATTTACCGATATGTATTAAGGGAGTGATGTGCACACTTAAAATAATTAATTAATAAGTCACTTGCCAAGATTTGAATTGTTAGATTTAGACTTGAGTTATTTACTTGTTTTTAATTAGCATGCAATAAGTTGCAGTGTGGCTCTGTTCTTGGAGCTCCCTGCCCTTCCTCTGCATACATGGCCTGAGCAAAGCCTGAGGCAGGGAGAGCACACCTACCCTCTTTTTCATGGGCATACATAACAGCCAAGGCAGGGAGAGCAGCAGCAAAGACTCAGCATAAAAGGAGAAGCAGGGGCGAAGAAGTTTAAATAGAAGGCAGACCGGCTGCAGGACCGCCGGACAGCTGGAGTCATGTGACCGAGGTTTCCCCAACAGTAATCCCTGAATCAAGGATTCTCCTCCTCCTCCTCTCCTCATCCATGTTGTCTTTCTGGTCCTCTGAAAACCTCTGACCTGTTGACTCCAGGCCTGGCTCCGCTCATCATGACTTTGGTTTGTTGTTGTAGTTAAGTGAAATACGATCTGGTGATAACACAGAGTGTTTTATTCTGAAAATTAACCGGATGTTTTCATTTTGTTTTGGTGAAACCTGACTTCCTGTCCCGCTCCATCTGCTCTGTTGAGATTGATGCGTCGTGCTCCAGCATCCGGGAACAATAGAAGTCTTGTCTATCTGATCCGGAGGACTCCGACCTGCCGGATCAGAGACGCAGCCGGAACACAATGGCGTGGATCCAGTGGAAGTTAACACATTGACTGGAATAGAAACCAGATCTGGTGCTGTGACGGATCCGGTGGCTTCTGCCAAGTCTGCAGAAACACTCATGGATGATATTTCTTTCTGGAAATGGAAACCAGAACACACCAGACACTAAGAGTCTCTCCCCTCTGCTACAGACTCTGCATTATTCACAGAACCTGATCGTAGGGATACGATGAAATCTGGGTGCTTGTGGTAGATTTAAGAGCACAGGAGTCACTGCACAGTGCGGTCTCACATGGTTTGTGTTTGGGAAATAGAAAAAATAACTTTTTACATTTTTGTATTAAACATCTTCTCTGCAGCCTCTCAGAGTTTATCTACAAAGATAAAGGAGATTTAAAGAGATGATGTCTTTGCAGAATCTTTCTCTCATGCAGCAACACAAAGAAACGTGTGTGCATGTACAGAGGATGATGTGTAATATTTCCCTGCATGAAAACTGAGAACCTTCAGAAATGGTTCTCTTTGTTGCAGCGATAAAACTGTGCTCAGTGGATTCAGGCTTTTGTTTAATGTTTGTCTGCTGAAGCGTCAGTGAGGTTTACAGGAGCCAAGTCTGTCCTGAGCTCACACTGAGATATTCATCAACACCTACGCAGGAACATGGAGAGAGGCCAGACTGACCAGCAAACACACACACACACACACACACACACACACACACACACACACACACACAGAAAAGCACACATACACACACATTCAGCTGTCATCCCTGCTTCTCTTCCTCCTCTTCCTCCGTCTTACTCACAGTGATTCATCAAAAGAGCATCCATGTTGCTGCATGTCATCTCCACCCTGTATCTGAGCATGCAGCTCCATCCTCCTCTCAGTGTGCCGCTGGTGTTGTTGACAGGAGGAGGACTGGGAGCTGTGGTGTAACTGGCTCGGCCTCCATCATGCAGCCTCGATCACAGCCGTGCCTCCTGCTCCACCTGGCATTAGAGGCTGTTTCCATCGGAGGATGAGGAGGAATCATGAATGCTGTGTCTGAGTCGTACATGAAGGCAGCAGACATTTGTAGTGTAAGTTAGGAGGCTCCTACAGTTTTATAATGCCTGCCGCACCACGCTGCAAGAATAATCATAAGGTATCAAATATCTAGAACAGAAGACATTTGAATCAGGTGTCTGCAGGTCTGTATGGAGAGCAAAAGCAGGAGGAACACAATCTAGAGTAGGCTCCCATCATTGGTTGGATTTCTTTCTCTCTATAAACAGATCTCTGCATGAAGAGCAGCTAACAATCTGTTCTACATCAAACATTTAAACTGAGACACAAACCTGCTTGATGCTGTGTCACTAAAGACAATCAGCACTTAGATTTCCTGACTTCCCTGAACGCAGCATCAGAAAGGATGGATCCCACCTCCATTCAACAAACAAACATTGTAGACGTAGTTTTCTTCTCCTCTTGAGGACAGACCTGACAAAGCTTTTTACTTTCAGCTACAACTAACCTGTAATTACAGATTCTGATTCAGAGACATGTTGAATCTGGATCTCAGGGTCTGGGTTTTAGTCTGAGAAGGGTTCTGGTCTCTGTCTGTAGTCTGAGTAGTATCCACCAATCAGGTGTCAGCAGGAAGAACAGTCTGTATGGAGAGCAACAGCAGGTGTTCTAGAACTCTGACATCATCAAAGACAGAATTCTAGAGTTCTGTCTTTGATGATGTCAGAATTCTGCCTTTGATGATGTCAGAATTCTGTCTTTGATGATGTCATAATTCTGTCTTTGATGATGTCATAATTCTGTCTTTGATGATGTCATAATTCTGAGAACAAATGGAACATTCCGTGAAGAAGGTCAGAGCTAAAGAAACATCAGTGTCTCTAATCCTCTTTCATAGACCTCCATTCAACAAACAAACATTGTAGACGTAGTTTTCTTCTCCTCTTGAGGACAGACCTGACAAAGCTTTTTACTTTCAGCTACAACTAACCTGTAATTACAGATTCTGATTCAGAGACATGTTGAATCTGGATCTCAGGGGGTCTGGATTCTAGTCTGCAATCAGTGACCAGCAGTGAAGAAACAACGGACCGTGAAACGTGAGAGTGACGTTGAGTGAACAGAAACACAAAGTTTGGGTCTCAACGTGAGGACACAAAGTCGTCTTTTTCTGGATCTCACACAAACTGACTCTGTGCGTCACCGCTGCAGGAGCCAGGAGACTGCCGCTGTTTGGCAAATGCCACAGCAACATTATAGACAATAGTGAATCTAAATCTGTATCCACCACACACCCACTGCACTGCAGCACACACACACACACACACATGAACACACAAACACACTGTTGTATTGTGAATCTGGTGTCTTAAATGCAGTAAGAGAAAGGCAGGATGTGTCTGAGGGTATTATTGGAAACAGTTTAAAGGACACTGTGTTTGTGTGTGTGTGTGTGTGTGTGTGTGTGTGTGTGTGTGTGTGTGTGTGTGTGTGTGTGAGTGTGTGTGTGTGTTGGTTTGTTCTTGTGTATTTTGGCAGACGTTATATTTAGCCTATGGCATGAATGACGAAGGTATGAAACACCTTGGAGTTCGTCAGGCAGTGTGTGTTTTTTGCTGAACTCTGTGTTTGTGTTTGTGTGTGTGTGTGTGTTTGTTGGTGTGAGAGACATTAAGTGAAACTGCTGTAACATAAACCTGATCAGAGTTTCCGTCTCCTCTCAGCTCCTTAACGGCTGCTCGTTCTCATTTAGTTCAAATTGATTCAAAGAGTTGATTAAAAAGTTCCTCCCCGTCAGGATCTCAGTCTTTGAATCGGCTCATCGAGGAAACACTTGACCGTCTTTGAGCTGCGTTTAAAGGATGTGTGTTTCACTGTAGTGTCTTTACGCTGATCTTTACAGGAATGTGTGTTTTGTTTGTTGCCGCCTCTCATCTCCTCCTCCTCTTGGTGAGCCGGGGTGTGTCCCGCCCCGCCTCCTACTGTTTCTCTCTCTTTGTATTCGTGTCTGATCTTTGGACATTATTCATCAGCAGCTCGTTTTTATAAAGACGCCAAAACAACACAACTCACACTTTGTAATCTCACACTGGTTATTCTTTTATCACAGCAGGTGATGTTGTGTGTGAAGGTTTTGCAACAATCCCAAACTGAGATGGTGTAGAATGACATCAGCAGTCCCTGAAGCAAGCAGCAGCTCCTAACTTTTAAAACAATGGTTGAGCTAAACTTCCGGGGAACGCACACCTGTGGATGTCTGCTGAAGCTGATAAGCTCCGGCACTACCTTGCATTTAACCTGTTTATTTTACGATACGTCAACATTATGTCAACAACAAGGCCAAATAAGTTTTTTCCCCTCAATTATATTTCTACAGAAACAAAATGCATATAACTGATGGTATTGAATACGGGTACATGTTTAACACTGAATATCAACGATCAGGCTCAAAAAAATATTCTCCGCGGACATAGTGGTATAAAGTGAAGGCTCATGATACTAACAGAAAAGTACTTCAGACTCACAGTGTCCAGTTTTCTGTCTACTCGTTCTTATTGTGTATTCGGTCAGGATTTGGAGCGCAACCGGGTCAGAATCAGTCCAGCTGCAGAAAAGCCCAGACGGCTCTGATGTTGCTGGTCTGCAAACATAGCGTACTAGCAATTCCCACCTGTCTGTTGGCTTTGTATCTAAAGGTGGAAATGTTCTGTTTAAAGTTCTCAAAGTTCTTGTCCATGCCGTTGTTGGCAGCAGTTGCTCGTGGAGACCTGACGCACAGCCGCCAGCTGAGCGTCTCCGCTGATTCAGCGGATTCACATCCAAACATGCTTTAAACTTAAACACCTCCCTGATAGCTGAGTGTAATATGAGACCACATGATGTTTGTTTTCCACGTGACGGAAAATTTAAAACAAAAATGCGTGTTTCGAGTAATTTCTTAACGATCAATTCATCTATAATCAATTAATTGTTGACGTCCCTATAGCGTTTCGTTTCGTATCGTACAATCAACTGATTAAATGCAAGGTACCTTACTTGGGATTCCCAAGCTGCAGTTACATTGTTACTTGGTTATCTGTTAATGTTGCTTCAAAATCTGAAACAGCCAGGCCAATATTAAGTACTAAAATAAGATGTGCTACATAAAATAAAAGAGAAATAACTGTCAGCAGCTTGTTGTATCCAAGCAGCAACCTCCAGTGTTGAGAAATGAGGCTAAAGCAGAAGTGCTAAAAACTGCAGTACCTCAAGTGTCCACTAGAGGCTGGCCCCAAGAGTCCCTGAAGCCACATACACACCCATTCAAAGAAGCAGATCTTTACCGCAGAGATAAACACGTTTACAGTCTGGTTCAAAAAACAGTTTAGGTCTGAACAGCTTATTCTCTGTTCACACACTGCACAGGTTGATTTTATTGAATCAGTCTTAAGTTGTGAAAATATTTAGATTATGAGTTTTGCTTAATTATATAAACTCTTTGCACCATGTGAGTTTCTGATACAGCTTCAAAAACCTGCTTCAGAAACCAGTGGGTGACATCACTGAGACTACGTCCATGTTTTATAAAGTCTGTGGTTACAACACAGCTAGTTGATTTTACTTTAAGCCCCGCCTCCGATGAGGCAGTTCAGAATGTTGTGACCAATCAGATTTCTAGGGGGCCCATGCCACCCCTGGAATTACTGCAGCTCCCCAGATCAGAGACGACCCTGTTCAGATTACTTCTGACCTGTTTTCAGATACTTATTTTTCTGGGGTTGCAGAAGGGAGGGCTACAGTTTTATGCAGCAGAAGAAGAAGAAACTTACACCTTTTTGATTTCAGTGTTTTATTTTGTCTGCGCCTGATTAAAACCCCAGAGTGTGTTTAGAAGCGAGCGGAGCAGCCTGTTTGTCTGCTGCAGTCGTCTGGACGTCAGCGGGCTGTTAAAGACTCCACACAAACACTGTTTTTGTCCCGAGCTGCTTGTCCAGCCAGCACGCAGTTACCTTGGCTGGCTGTGTGTGTGTGTGTGTGTGTGTGTGTGTGTGTGTGTGTGTGTGTGTGTGTGAAATATCCCACAGTGCAGCTCTTTGTCTCAGAGGATTGGGTTGCACCGAACGAACAAAGCATCCATGGTTGCTAGTAGAGACGGTAACAGGTGAAGTGAAACTTAAGGGCGAAATTAGTGCGTGTGTGCGTGGGTGTGTGTGAGTGTTAGTGTGTGAGTGCTTGCGTAGAACTTAAACTATGAGTAACAGGAGTGAAACAAAGAGACTGTTGGTTGAAAGAAATGCCAGAGTTTTCACACACACACACACACACACACACACACACACACACACACACACACACACTGAAAGTGCCTCTAGCTGTGTTTTTCTGTCGAGGTCTCTGTAAAGCAAACTAAACCTCGACAGGAAGTCTCTGTGTGTCAAAGACAGACAGTAAGAGTGAGATCTTTATATAAAAACACAGAGAAGGAGGAACTGTGCTTTCTTCTTCTTCTTCTACTGTTTTATTTGTTCTTTAACCCGTTGACTCAGTTACCTTAGTGTTCCCGTTGCAGCACAGGGCAGGTAGAGGGCGCTGTTTTATGATGCTGACTGAAAGCAGTGAGAAACGAGCGGCCATCCTCCTCTGTGAATGTCTACTGCAATAACACTATGACGCTCTACTACCAGGATGTAAACGAGCACAGGTGACTGATGCTGGGTTTTTGTCAGTATGATGATGTAGTAGGCTGTGTCCGAACCAAGCAGCACCCTCCGGTCTCAAAATATGAAGCCCATGCGGAAGTGTTATAAACTGCAGTTCCTCAAGCGTCCACTAGAGGCTGGCTGCAGAAACACAGGAAACCACATAGACACCCATTCAAAGAAGACAATCTTTACAGCAGAAATAAACATGTTTACAGCCTGGTTCAAAAAACGGCTTGGGTCTACGTACGTCTACGGCACACAAAGAACGGAGGTGAAGTTTTTCATAACGCAATGGTTCAGAAGATTTTAAAGCTAGGGTTGGTACCAAGCGGCAACCTCCGGTCTCAAACTATGAAGCCCATGTGGAAGTGTTATAAACTGCAGTTAATCGAGAGTCTGCTTGAGGCTGGCTGCAGAAACACAGGAAACCACATAGACATGAATGGGAAAAAGAGGATCTTTGCAGCATTAATAAACATGTTTACAGCCTGGTTCAAAAAACAGCTTGGCTCTACGAAGCTAATCTCACTATCGGCACACACTGTACGGGGGTGAATTTATTTCTAACGTGACGGTTCAGAAGATATTAAGATTACGAGTTTTTGCCCAAATAAGGACATGACTGACGTGACTCCCGGTCGGGAACACATAGCTATTGGCTAAGAGGCTCAAACTACGTCACACTCTGCCTGGTTGAGTTCCACATTTCCAATATGGCTGCCGCCGTCGATTGGCTTCCAAGCAGCTCTCAGGAACAGATGGGTGACGTCACGGATACTACGTCCATATTTTATACAGTCTATGGACACCACTTAGGCCTCAAAGACTACATTTCTTTCATGCCGTTCTTCTGAATGTAAGGGAGTTGATTCTTTTAATGCCTCAGAGAGTGAAGCCGTCCAACTTCTCTGTACCTCTGTAGTCGTCAGAGACGTACTGGGAATCATTTCAGTATCTGAAACTGTTTTCAAGGTTCAAGGACCTCCTGTCCTTCTCTCTGTGGTTACCCTGACTCATTATGAACGTAGACTGAAGAGACAATCACACTGTGAGACACAAAGACGAGTTAAGATCATGATGACTGTTTATGGACGCCCGCTAATTATCAGTTAAAGACACAGACGTGTTCAGACCTCAGGAGACGTCTGCGACATGTGATGATCTCAGGATTATAACGCAGAGACAGACACTACAATACACTGAGGTGGTTTAGGAACATCTGAGCTCTTTTAGGTGTGTGTGGGTGTGTGAGTGTGTGTGTGTGTGTGTGTGTGTGGGAGAGGATAGATGATAAAATGAGCGTGGGAGGAAGAAAGAGGTGAAGTTGCAGGAGGAGAGGAGTGAAGGACAGTTTGGTGGAGTGGTCAAACTGCTGCTGAATATGCTGCTGACACACACACACACACACACACACACACACACACACACACACACACACACACACGCTCCTACTGTATCAGCCCGCTTCTCTCCTCTGTATCGATGTCCCTCCCCTTCCCCCTGATTCGTCGACAGTGCTGTCAATCAGGACGTTACGCTCCTTTTTAAAGCATCAAATGACTCATTCAAACTAAACTAGTCAGAAAAACGAACACTGCGTCTGAATCAGCGTGATAAGAGCTGAGTGTAACGACGAAACTGTGTTTGAGAAACATTTATGTGACCTTGTATTTTAATCTAACACGTCTGGAGGCGGGCTTTATTACTGCAGCCAGTCAGCAGGGGGAGCTCCACATGTCTTGGACTCACTTTTTGATCTCCTCTTTTTTTTAACAGCCTACGACTCAAACTCAAAATGCACGCTCTTTAAGAAACACAAAGCTTTTAATGTCTCTTTATATTTATTTTAATATTCCAATGTTTTATTTATTTTGAACTCTCGAATTTGTATTATCTAACTTCTCATTTTTAGTGCTTTTATTCATCTCTCTCTGGTCAACTGCCTCCACGCCGTATAACCTGGATGAAATCTAAACTCCTCAAACTCAACAGTGAAAAGACAGAGCTCATGGTTGTGGACACCAAGCCACTGCTCAGGAAGGTTGGAGATCTCCTCCTCCATGTGGATGGCTGTTCCATCTCCCCATCTCTTGAAGTCCACAACCTGGGTGTCATTCTTGACTCCACCCTCTCCTTCTGGTCAATCATCATATCAGTCACAAAGTCCGCCTTCTGTCACCTCAAGAACATCTCCCAGCTGCGTCCATCTCTCTCCGATTCAGTTGCCCAGACCCTCGTCCACGCTTTCATTACCTCCCGGCTGGATTACTGCAATGGAGTCCTGTTTGGGGTACCCAGCAAGGCCCTGGACAGGCTCCAATACGTGCAGAACTCAGCCCATCACACATCGCACATCACCCCCACTCTCATGCGCCTCCACTGGCTCCCTGTTAAGAACCGCATGTCCTATAAGCTCCTCCTCCTCACTCACAAATCCCTGCATGCCCTAGCCCCCAATACCTGGCTGACCTCCTCCACCAACACACTCCCCTGGAACCTACAGTCTTCAGACCTGGGTCTCATCCCCGTCCCGGACTAAGCTGCAGACTTTTGGAGACAGAGCCTTCAGTGTGGCTGCCCTTACTCCGCAACGGAGCGGATCCAGTGGAAGTTAACACATTGAGTACAATAGAAACCGATCAGATCTGGTGCTGTGATGGATCAGAGGCAGACCAGAATTTGTCCGTCACGCCTCTACTTCTATCTGTGCAGCAGAGAGTGGAGACGCTGATGGTTCATCTCCACAGTCAGACGCAAAACAAGAGCACACTGCTCAGAGCTGCAGAGCTTTGTGGGTGATTTCTCTGTGAATGAGGGACGAATGATGTGAAGATCTTGTTGCTGTTAACGACCACAGTACATCTTTAGTGAATCCTCCATGTGTTGAAGGTGTTACCGTGGGAACAAGCTTTTTAGAAATATCTGTTTCTGTAGGACTTGTTGGAAAAGTTCCAGAACAAAAGCTCCAAAGGTTAATGACTTCTGTTTTATTCATGTCCAAAATATCACAACACCCACACTGAGGGTTTCTCTTCCTGCTCTAAACGCCGCTGTCGGTAAAAATACCTTTAAAAAAAAAAAGTTCCTGGAGGTGGAGAGTGGGAGCCATGTCTCCCGCCCACCCTCCTCTCTCTGTCAGCTCTCACATCTGTGCAGCGCTCCATTGTTCTCCACGCCGACAGAAGAGTCAAACTCAATGGAGCTGCTTTTAGACGCAGAGAAAGTGAAGGTCATTAACGGGAGGCTGAAAGGTCGTGTGAGATAAGGAGAAGTGTAGCGGGGAGGTTCTTTGAGTTTTAACGTCTCATTGTTTCAGACTGCGGACTCATTTCAAGAGGAAATCAAACACCTGTGAGTCAGAGACATGTTGTGATCAGTGAGTTAGTGCTTCAGCTCCTGGTAGTTCTTTTGTTCGAGCACTTGGTCCTCTTCATTCGAGCGTGAGCTTTGAATACAGTTCGTCTCAAAAGGTGCAAAACTCATGAAATGCTGCAGAAATGCTTCAAAGTGATGAAATGACCAGTGTTCATTTCGTCAACGAAATTATGACGATAAATGTTCGTCAACAATTCATTTTTTCATGACGAAAAGGAGACTATGACGAGTTAAAGTGCATCACTGAAAATAAAAACTCTGACGAACATATGTTTTGATTTTGTTGACGAGACGATGACGAGCCGAAAACATTAGTGGCCGACCCCCGGACATTCAGACTCCATGTTTCCCCCTGTGCTGTGCGTCTTTAAAGATGGCGTGATGACTTCCTGTGACAGGCTGAGTTCTTATCTGAGGGGCTCAGTGTTAGCTTGGTCTCTACCTGCAGCAGGTGTGCTCTATGAACCAGCTCTCCTCACCTCCATGCATCTGTCTCATCTTCATTGATGATTTTTACCCCCCGGTGTTTGTTAGTGACAAAGACACAACCGGGGGACGTCTGTTTAATATTTGATGTTTGACGTTGTTGCCGTGGTTACCGTCTACAGCTTGATTTAATCCAGTTTGGTGAAACATCAGACACATTTAGTAAGTTTGGATCAACTCCTCGTCATCAAAGATGCAGATGCATTTCAGAGTGCCGTGAATTGACTGTCTGTCCAGTGCGCCTGTCACTGCAGGTGCATTCAGGGACCGTGGTAAATGTGCAATACAGTCCTTTCATGGCATTTTACTGTGAGTCAAGAGAATCTAAATACAGTCACAGTGGTCACAGAGAGAATGTTTTCTTTTGACTTTTTAGCAGAGACAGGATGAATTATTTAACTTCAGATATTACACAAAGTGTTAAAGGAGTGTTGACGATTTGAACTCTTAGTATAACCCTGATACTGATATCTGATCCACTACATGAATTATTTAAAGAGTGATGATGTTTCGGCAAAAATCAAAGACTAAAATGTGACTAAAGCTAACAGACATTTTCATCTAAAGACTAAGACTACATCTAAAATAGACACCCAAATGAACACTGGAATCGAGCGCTCCTATTGGATCAGGCTCTGTGAAATCTGTGGTGATCAAAACATGTGACTCTGCTCTTCCTCCTCCTCCTCTCAGACATTACCCCAAGACATCGTTCACCATCGTGGCTGACACACCAGAGAACCTGAGACTGAGACAGCAGAGCGAGCTACAAAGCCAGGTGAACACTCACTCACACACACAAACACACACACAGACATTAACACACGAACACAGACTTTCCTATCTGCTAATGAAACTGATAATACTAAGGACCTGTTTTGACCTTGAGTGGTATCTCTGGGTGATAAACTGATGAACACACCTCTCCTCGTTCAGATCACCTCGCTTTAATCGATAGTATTCGTGTAACTGACATCCGCAGATCTCAGGCTCCTAACTCCGCCCCTCTGGCACCACATGGAGATGAAAACAAACCCTCAGGTGTGTCAGTGAAAGCTGCTCTGACAGCTTCCTGAAGACGAGATGAGTCACTGCGCTGAATTACTGACACACACACATGTATGCAAAAAAACACGTATGAGAGAACGGACACGCTACACTTCTGTGCCATATGTCCCCATATGTGTGTGTGTGTGTGTGTATGTGAGCTCTGCAGACCGCAGTACAAAAGGACAGATGTCCACTCAGCAGTCAGCAGAAGGGGACGTGCTGTTTGTCCTGGGATGTGTGTGTGTGTGTGTGTGTGTGCGTTTGTTTGTGTGTGTGTTACTCTGCCCTCATAAAAAACAGTTTATTACCACTCTGTCATTTGCAGACCTGAGATTTACACTCTCATTTATTCTGTCCTCATCTCTCTCCGCCTCGTCTTCTCATCACACTCCTCTGATGTGCAACAAGGTTCAAGCTCTACAGAGTCATGTCTGTTTTTAATGCAGTGACTTCCACTACAGAGTCATGTCTGTGTTTAATGCAGTGACTTCCACTACAGAGTCATGTCTGTTTTTAATGCAGTGACTTCCACTACAGAGTCATGTCTCTTCTTAATGCAGTGACTTCCACTACAGAGTCATGTCTGTTTATAATGCAGTGACTTCCACTACAGAGTCATGTCTGTTATTAATGCAGTGACTTCCACTACAGAGTCATGTCTGTTATTAATGCAGTGACTTCCACTACAGAGTCATGTCTGTTATTAATGCAGTGACTTCCACTACAGAGTCATGTCTCTTCTTAATGCAGTGACTTCCACTACAGAGTCATGTCTGTGTTTAATGCAGTGACTTCCACTACAGAGTCATGTCTCTTCTTAATGCAGTGACTTCCACTACAGAGTCATGTCTGTTTATAATGCAGTGACTTCCACTACAGAGTCATGTCTGTTTTTAATGCAGTGACTTCCACTACAGAGTCATGTCTGTTATTAATGCAGTGACTTCCACTACAGAGTCATGTCTGTGTTTAATGCAGTGACTTCCACTACAGAGTCATGTCTCTTCTTAATGCGGTGACTTCCACTACAGAGTCATGTCTCTTATTAATGCAGTGACTTCCACTACAGAGTCATGTCTCTTCTTAATGCGGTGACTTCCACTACAGAGTCATGTCTGTTTTTAATGCAGTGACTTCCACTACAGAGTCATGTCTCTTATTAATGCGGTGACTTCCACTACAGAGTCATGTCTCTTATTAATGCAGTGACTTCCACTACAGAGTCATGTCTGTGTTTAATGCAGTGACTTCCACTACAAAGTCATGTCTCTTCTTAATGCAGTGATTTCCACTACAGAGTCATGTCTGTTATTAATGCAGTGACTTCCACTACAGAGTCATGTCTGTGTTTAATGCAGTGACTTCCACTACAGAGTCATGTCTGTTATTAATGCAGTGACTTCCACTACAGAGTCATGTCTGTTATTAATGCAGTGACTTCCACTACAGAGTCATGTCTGTTTTTAATGCAGTGACTTCCACTACAGAGTCATGTCTCTTATTAATGCAGTGACTTCCACTACAGAGTCATGTCTGTGTTTAATGCAGTGACTTCCACTACAGAGTCATGTCTCTTCTTAATGCAGTGACTTCCACTACAGAGTCATGTCTGTGTTTAATGCAGTGACTTCCACTACAGAGTCATGTCTGTTTATAATGCGGTGACTTCCACTACAGAGTCATGCTAACTCATAAATGCTCCTCCTGAATTTACTGATCTTCTGGTTAACTCTTAAAGTTGAACCTCTTCCTCAGCAGCTCTTTTTAAAAAGCTTTATTATTACTTCCAGGAGAGAGGTTGATATGAATCATCCTCTCATCCTCTTCCTCCTTCTCTTCTTCTTTTAACTTTTCTGATCCGTGTGTGTGTGTCTGTGTGTGTGTGTGTGTGTGTGTGTCGTCCCCGGAGGTGATGTTGAAATCACTTCACATTAGCGCTGCAGCTCTCCGGTGCTGCTGAGGAGACTGATTCTAACAGACAGTGACAGTGTGCAGAGTGAGTGAACGTTCACACTGTGGGAAAACCTCCTCATGTTCAGCCCTGACCTACTTGTGTGGAGGTGCAGAGGAGTGGATGTGACATCATTGTCATGTGACCAGCTGGTGTCGTCTCACAGCCAAAGAGCTGACATGAATGTATGCTGTCTGTCAGGAAACAGAGCCCTGCGTCCTCGCATCCTTCGTCCCTCAGATCCGACCCGCTTCATGTCCTTTCTACAGAACTTCTTTCCTCCTCACTTCCTGTCTTCAGCACCCTATTTCCCCTAAATCACAACCTTCCTACATCACATCCTTCCCTTACCTTCCGTGGCATCCTTGCTACATCAAATCCCTCCTTTGCAACCTTCATGCATCCTTAAAACCCGACCTCACCACATTTTCAACCTTAAGCAGCTGCAAGCAAAAGGGTGAGAGCAGCAGTGATCGATCGGCAGAGAGAGACGGTGATTCGAGCGCACCGCACTGCTAAAACAAAGCCATGAAACAGAGACGTAAGACGTTTCCTTCTGATCTCAGCATCTTGTTCATTTGCTGCTGAAGTTGCTCTTTTTCCTGCATGGCGTCTGAGTCTGCTCCTCCCTCTGTCACATCCTCTTCACCGCTAACAATCCTCACTCTCAGGTCAGCAAATACTGATGTGGTCTGTTGACAGAGAGCACTAAACCGTTACACTGACATCCTACTACCACCAGATCCGTGTCTGGTATGTCTCTGATCCGCGACAGGATCCTCCTCCTCCTCCTCCTCTCCTCATCCATGTTGTCTTTCTGGTCCTCTGAAAACCTCTCATACCTCTTTTCGACCAACGTGAACCGGGTTGTATTTCCGGGCTGGTGCTCGCCCTGCTTCGGAGCTGGTTGAACTCACGAACCAACATGGTGCCCGTTTGTTTTCCCGCCCGCTCGAGCCCGTGGAAGAGGCACGTCATGACGTCAGATTTACGTGACCACTTTTCCCAGCAGCTCTAGCGTGAACTTTCCCTCACAACAACAACGATGGTGGACCAAGGCAGCTTGTCTCCTCGGCCGACCACTGCTTTGTCTTGGAATCCATTAGTCTCTTTGATTTGTTCGCTGCAGGACGATGGAGGAAACACGTTTGGTTTGTGTTTTTGATCACGGCAAACCCCGCCCCTCGCCCCTGATGTAAGCGGTTCAAGACCATAGACTGTATAGAAGATGGACGACATCGGCTCAAAGTGAGGCCACCACAAAAACTGCTCCCCCTGGTGGCTGGCTGCAGTATAGTTCAAAAACTCTGTCTCCTCCATTCATTTGAATGGGGCTGCAGTCACACTTTAAAAGATAAATACACGTGGTACGAATGTTTCTCATGCTGTGGTGATATGTAGTTATTATTTGACTGTTTTGTGTTCAAGGCCTCCTTTTTCTGAACAGTTTCTTCTTCGTTGGTTATTAGAGGTTAAAAAACAGGGGTTTTACTTCCTGTTTACTTTGATTGACAGCTGCTGTAGAGGGAAACTCCGTAGGACCTCGGGACGGTACGCTGTAGGGCGGAGCTTGTTACTGTGGAAACAGACAAATTCCTTACCGTGCAGACTCTGGCAGAAAATGTACAAGATGGCAGCGTTCTGGATCGGGATACTTTGGCTTCAAAACCGTACCATATACGTGGCTCCATATGACCGTCCATTATATATACAGTCTAAGTTCGAGACCAGCAAAGAGTTGGAGCCGCCCTGGAACCAGTTTTCCCGGCCGGGCGCCGGTTCACTCGCAGTCGAAACATGAAAAAACGGTTCTCAATTGAGCGCCGGCTCCGAACCGGCCCTGAAACGGCCTCAAATAGGGGTCTGACCTGTTGACTCCAGGCCTGGCTCCGCTTCATCATGACTTTGGTTTGTTGTTGTAGTTAAGTGAAATACGATCTGGTGATAACACAGAGTGTTTTATTCTGAAAATTAACCGGATGTTTTCATTTTGTTTTGGTGAAACCTGACTTCCTGTCCCGCTCCATCTGCTCTGTTGAGATTGATGCGTCGTGCTCCGGCATCCGGGAACAAATAGAAGTCTTGTGTATCTGATCCGGAGGACTCCGACCTGCCGGATCAGAGACGCAGCCGGAACACACCGGAGCGGATCCAGTGGAAGTTAACACATTGACTAGAATAGAAACCTGATGGGAGAAATGTCCAAAATAAGAATATTACTGATAATTGGAGGAAATCATCTGGTGCAGCTCTACTTGATATTAGAACATTTCTACCTCACTACCATCCACCATTAAACCAGATCCCTACTCCATCAGGTCTGTCCTCCTCCATCATCATCATCCCTCTGTCTCCACAGATCTCTTGATTAACATGTCTGCTAACATGTGAGCTCTGTCGTCTCTCTTCACGCTCATTTAATTCTCACTTCTTAGAAAACACCTCCTCCTTCTTCTTCTTCTGTGTCCCACATCGACCGTGAACCAAACATCAGTTTCCACTTTTGAATTCTTGTTATTTCCATCGTCTGAAGGTGTGTGTGTGTGAGTGTGTGTGTGTGTGTGTGTGTGTGTGTGTGTGTGTGTGTGTGTGTTTTTGTGGTGAACCTCGTCAGCTTGTCTTATTAGCTCTGCAGGAAGCCCTCGATGGATGAATGCTGCTTTAATCCGCTCTGTGTTTGGGAACAATCACAGAGAGCAGGATACCAGAGCGCTCACACACACACACACACACACACACACACACACACACACACACACACACACACACACACACACACACACTGTCTTTCTGTCTGAGTCATACTCCTTTACAGCCTTATGTAACTCTGAGGGTTAATGGGCTGATACTGATGACTGATACACCAGCAGGACCACTTTCTGCCTGAATGAGCCGAAGAGTTTCACTAAAGGTCGAGTCCAGAGAGACCGCCTGATGCTCGTCGTATCGTCTGAGGGGAGTCGCTACTCGCTGTATTCTCTGTCCGACAGCGAGACTGCGACGCTGCGACGTGCGATCATTTCATTTTAATGTAGAGTCGCTGCTCGAGAAGAAAGTCAACGGTTTGTGTCGAACTGTTGACTGATCCTGGACTGACTGTCTGATCCTGGACTGACTGACTGATACTGGACTGACTGTCTGATACTGGACTGACTGTCTGATACTGGACTGACTGACAAATACTGGACTGACTGTCTGATCCTGGACTGACTGTCTGATCCTGGACTGACTGTCTGATCCTGGACTGACTGACTGATACTGGACTGACTGACTAATACTGGACTGACTGACTGATCCTGGACTGACTGTCTGATCCTGGACTGACTGTCTGATCCTGGACTGACTGACTTATACTGGACTGACTGACTGATCCTGGACTGACTGTCTGATCCTGGACTCTCTGTCTGATCCTGGACTGACTGTCTGATACTGGACTGACTGACTGAACCTGGACTGACTGTCTGATACTGGACTGACTGTCTGACACTGGACTGACTGTCTGATCCTGGACTGACTGTCTGATCCTGGACTGACTGTCTGATACTGGACTGACTGTCTGATACTGGACTGACTGACTGAACCTGGACTGACTGACAAATACTGGACTGACTGTCTGATACTGGACTGACTGTCTGATACTGGACTGACTGTCTGATCCTGGACTGACTGTCTGATCCTGGACTGACTGTCTGATACTGGACTGACTGACTGATACTGGACTGACTGTCCTGATCCTGGACTGACTGAACATGGACCTGACGGACTAATCCGGGGAGCTGACTGATTGAACCTAGACGGACTGTATCAACCTGGACTGAACTGATCTCTCTCATGCCATTATAAGACCGCAAAGATTCGTCTTGTCCACAGGGGTGCGCCAAAGCTGCCCTGAAGTGCATGAAATTCTTTACGTAGTCTGGATTAGTCCGAACGTTGAGGTCTTGTGTGTCCTGAGAAACAGACCCAGAGTAAAGTGAAAGTTCCCCTGTTCATCGCTCTGCAGGTCAAGTACAAGAAGGACTTTGAGGAGAGTAAAGGTCGAGGGTTTCCGCATCGTGTCCGACACGCCAGAGGAGTGCAGGACTCAGAAAGACCCAGGAGCAGATCAGTATCGTACGGAGCACCCCACACACACAC
>NC_048288.1:31302612-31331464 GCF_009762535.1 Notolabrus celidotus
CACACACACACACACACACACACACACACACACACACACACACACACACACACACACACACACACACACACACACACACACACACACACACACACACACACACACACACACACACACACACACACACACACACACAGATACACACTCTTTTTGTCTGTTCCTGGTGTTTGTATACGCCAAAGTGTGTGTGTTTGAAATGTGATGTATGCATGTGAAATGTGAGAGCAAGGGTGGGGTGCAGATGAGTCGGTGAGCAAAAACGCACACACACACACACACACACACACACACACACACACACACACACACACACACACACACACACATGAATGGGAACATCATCCAGCCTCCCAGTGTTGAAGACATCAGCTGTTCTCTGAAGACGAGCTCCTCCTGAAACCAGCGAGTGTAAGTGAGTTTAATTCAGTTTAACCATAAAGTATAATTATTACTGGTTTGTATCTGAATGCTGTGTGTGTGTGTGTGTGTGTGTGTGTGTGTGTGTGTGTGTGTGTGTGTGTGTGAGTGTGTGAGTGTGTGCAGATACAGATGTATACAGGTGCTGCGTCCCTGTGTGTCCTGATGACCCGGTGAGCCTCAGCAGATAAGGTAGTGTTTCCTGTAGACCTCCTCCCTCTCTCTCTCTCTCTCTCTCTCTCTCTCTCTCTCTCTCTCTCCCTCTCCCCCCCCCCCCCCCCCTCTCTCTCTGACATATTGAGAGTCACATAAACACAAACACAACAAACACTTTAAAAGCAGATGTTTGTTTGCATAATCCCGCTCAGACAGCCTTCCTCCTTTATCCACAGGAGACAAAGACTTGTGTCCGTCGCGTCCTCACGTTGTTAGTTATTTGTCGACTCCTTTGCTTTACATTACACGCAGTTTAAAACGGAGTGAAAGGAAAACCTTCGGGAGATCGTTGTTTGCATAATCCTGTTTAAAAAAAACTACTTCAGCTGCAACCTTCATCCTTTTATCTGCAGGAAGCTTCTGCATCATCGTCGTACCTGTGGTTTGAAAAAGCTGACAAGGCGTGGGTGGCTCCACTCTCTCTGCGTGGACCACGGTTTGCATAATCAAGTTTAGCGCGATCTAAAATTAAGATGTAGAGGAAATTTATGTAACTTACAGAGCAAGCCTCTACGCCTTTGTGTGCAGGGGATAGAGCATCTGAGAGTTTCACACAGGAGGACGCTGTACCATCAGTTCATCCATTATTAGGTCTGTTTTTGGGAGAACAAGTTGGATACAGAGATTCTAGATGAATAGAAAATAATCCAAGAAATGACAAAGAGCAAAAAGAAGTATAAACCGGGCTTCAGTGGCACCCTACCTGAGGGAGTCCTGAGAGCCTGAGTTCAGGGCTTTAAAACCATCGCCTTGCTCATGTGTTTTTTAACATATCTGTGAATCTCACAGGACAGAAGTGTAGCAAACGTCAGGTGTAGACAGCTTCAGGTGTAAGCGATGACTTTTGTAAATCTTCTCTGATCTGTTTATGTATTTGTGGATCAGTGTTAATTTCGTTAGCCAAATGATGACGATAAATGTTCGTCAACAACTCGCTTTTTCATGACGAAAGAGACTATGGCGAGTTAAAGCGCTTCACTGATAATAAAAACTCTGATGAACATAGGTTTTGATTTTGTTAACGAGACAAAAACTTTAGTGTCGGACCGTGGGACATTCAGACTCCATGTTTCCCCCTGTGCTGTGCGTCTTTAAAGACGGCGTGATGACTTCCTGTGACAGGCTGAGTTCTTATCTGAGGGGCTCAGTGTTAGCTTGGTCTCTACCTGCAGCAGGTGTGCTTTATGAACCAGCTCTCCTCACCTCCATGCATCTGTCTCATCTTCATTGAGGATTTTTACCCCCCGGTGTTTGTTAGTGACAAAGACACAACCGGGGGGACGTCTGTTTAATATTTGATGTTTGACGTTGTTGCCGTGGTTACCGTAAAAAGCTCTGCGTCTACAGCTTGATTTAATCCAGTTTGGTGAAACTTCAGACACATTTAGTAAGTTTGGATCGACTCCTCGTCATCAAAGATGCAGATGCATTTCAGAGTGCCGTGAACTGACTGTCTGTCCAGAGCGCCTGTCACTGCAGGTGCATTCAGGGACCGTCGGAAATGTGCAATACTGTGAATCAGGAGAATCAAAATACAGTCACAGTGGTCACATCAAGAATGTTTTCTTTTGACTCTTTAGCAGAGACAGGCTGAATTACTTAACTTCAGATATTACACAAAGTGTTGAAGGAGAGTTGACGATTTGAACTCTTAGTATAACCCTGATACCGATATCTGATCCACTACATGAATTATTTAAAGAGTGAAAATGTTTCAGAAAAAATCAAAGACTAACATGTTTTGAGTTTCCACCGACTAAAACTATAAAGGGCTGAAAAGACTCAAATGTGACTAAAGCTAACAGGCATATTCATAATGACTAAGACTAAATCAAAAATAGCCGCCAAAATGAACACTGATGTGGATCTGTTTACGTATTTGTGGATCTTTGTCAACAGTTACAAATAGTTTTGCTACAATAACAGCTCCTTATAAAAATCTCACTCCGCTCTCCTTCCCACGTCCGGTCCCTCTCCTCAGCTCTCGCCTTTGTCACCCAACAAATCCAGTAAATCTTCTCCTTTGTTTCCTGCCTCTTTGCCTTCTCCTCCTCTTTTCTCTCTCTCCATCTTTCCCATTGTCTTCACTTCTCCCTTCCATCCATCCATCCCTCCCTCCATCGTCTGCCCTCCCTCCTGTTTACCTGACCGCGTGATCTTATTATTCCGCTGCGTAAATGCACCACTTCATTTGTTCCACTTTAATTAATACAAACACTCATTGCCTCTGTATCAGATGGTGTGACATTCAGCAGCCCACTCGTTCTTCTGTTGTATCACTCGGCTGTTTTCAAGGTTGACCTGCTGATGAGAGAAGAGGAGGAGGAGGGGAGGGAGGAGAGCTGTCTGCTTAACACACTGAGGTAGTAAGAAAAGATTGAAATGGGGTTTAGGTTGGATGGTTGGCTGAGTTGTGAAGTGTGCTGCTCTGCTGAGGTTTTTCTGGCAGTAGACCCGGTTCACATCAGGACGAGATCCCACAGATCTCTCCAAGGAAAAGCTTTGTGTTTCCAACTTCATTAACAAGATCTGAGGGAGAGAGGAAGGCACAGCTCCTGGTCACACGGCAGCCTCCAGTTTGTTTTTTTCACCCGTCTCTAAAAATCTGTCTTTCCCACTTTGACTCTGTGCAGAGACAGACTCTCACTAAAGCCGTGAGTCCTCAGAGAGCCGTGTTTACTGTGATCCTGGGTGAGACAGTGTGAGCTGCAGGCTCGAGGTGCAGCCTGGACTCAGCTGCTATTCAGGCCACAGAAGGGACGATGTGTTCAAAGACCTGATTAATCACTTCTTCATTTTGAGGTTTTTGGTGGATTTCTGTGAATTTGTTTCGTTTTCTGGAGAAGGAAAAAAACAGAACTCGATGTAATGGCTTCCAGTTTTCCCTTTGCAGAGTTTTTTGTGTCATTTTCGTTTCTTCAAGCTGGGGTTGGTGTTCAGATTTAGATCCACTTCTTGTTAAACTGGTTTAAATGATCTTTATGTCCCGATGGTAATCAATACATAATGTGTTCTTAAAAAAGAGGTAAAAAAAGCTGCTATCTACAGCCGGAGTAAACCTGGGAAAACACCAACCAATCACCGTTTTTGGGGTCCAAAATTTTAAACCAATCAAATCCCGTCCTGTCGTTCTGCCCGCCTCCTGCTCCCCGTCCCCTGCCTCTGCTTCCCCTGACTCTACTGACTGCCCCTCTCGCTCCACCTCGGGCCTGTCCCCTCTGACCCGATGAGGGGCTTTGCTCAGGACTGTAGTCCGGATCAGAGTCTAAAAAGCTCTCACCACGGGGGCTCTGACAAGCAGAAGAATGAATGACGTTTAGTAAGTCCTACAGAAATGTAGATGTACTGTAGCGTCCGTCCGGACGCTGTAGGGATGACGAGCCGATTGGTGAACACGTTGACCTTTGATAACCGATCACTGTCGGCCGTTACCACACCAACCAACAAAGCAACAATCAATGTTTGAATGAATGAAGAACTTCTCCTCTTGTCTCTCCTCTCTCCCGCTCACACACTCTACACCTCTCCTGATGCCTTCACTGACTGTCAACACTGGTGGAATTAAGAGCATCTACACTGAACAGGTTTAACAACAGTAGAGCTGTTACAGTATTATATATGTGTTATAACTTTTCTCCTGATATCATGTCACCATGACAACTAGATAATGCTAGCATGACAGTAGTGAGTGCTAACAGCAGCCATGTTTGTTTGTGTTTTTAACTTTCACTATGAGAATGTTTTGGTGAGGACCGGTTTTGAATCAGTCATGAATCGCACCCAGGTGAACAGCCGGCAGAAGGAGGCGTGGCCAGAGAGACAGGAGAAAGAAAAACCCAGAGGAGCCGTACATAACAACCAGAAAGACATGGATGAGGAGAGGAGGAGGAGGAGAATCCTTGATTCAGGGATTGCCGTGGGGAAACCTCGGTCACATGACTCCAGCTGTCCGGCGGTCCTGCTCAGTCTGATGTAAGTTCGTCTGGTGAACGCTGTTTTCCAAAGTCTTTGTTATCGTTGCCCAAACACAGAGGTTTAAGTTTTCGGCATAAATGCAGCAAAGTTTAAAAACAAGAATATATTTAAGTGTTGAAGTAGCTTCATCGTGTGTTTGAGGCAGGAAGGCCTGTAAAAGTTTTCTTCTTCTCCAGCTGGAACAAAACACGAAAGGATCACTCAAACCAAGTGTTCCTGAGGTTTTAGGAGGAGCAGATTTAACATTCCTTCCACCTTACTCACCTTCAACCCTTTGACCTACACACAGACAACAGAGACACATTCACACAGCAGGTATCAGTCCATGTTTTAATACTACACACACACACACCAGCAGTGCCCAGACCAGCACTGGCACTGTGACTACGATGAAGGGCACGGTGGTGATAAGGTCTTGAGTAGAGGCTAAATGTGGAAGTTGAAAAGTGATAAGAAGTACCCGATGAAACGACACCCAGAAGACAGTCCGCCATCACAGGAGACGGTCCAGACTGGACGAAGCAGCTTGGACGTTTACAGGTTCATAAAGTAAACTATAAGGAGGGCGACAAAGACGGTGAGACGGAGAACACGACACTGAGGACACGGAGAGGACGTCCAGGACATTCAGAAGAAAGCTCTGAAAAGGACTCAAAGACTAGGACGGAGAGCCTGAGGAGAGACTGATCCATCGCTTCATCAAAGAAGGCCACAAAACATACTCAGGCTCAGAGAGTTACTGGGATAATTTACAGAGTGAGTGAACTCAAAGGCTAACCCGAAGACCAAGGAAGGCAAAAGGAAAATCCTTAAGGAGACGACTGAATCGAACAAGGTGAGTGCCTTCATGAGATGACTGGAAAGCTAACGAAGTCGTGATAACTTAAACTTCAAAACAACATCCAGAGATGTTTCTGTTTGGGCGACAATGAGGTTAAAGAATCGGAAAGTAAAGCCGAGCCTGAGGAACACGCTGACTTTGTTGAAGCTGTAAGGTGACCTTGATGGCAGGGAGGGCGACGTGAAGGATTCTTAGAGGGGCGTCGATCGTTGAGTTAGAGGGCCACTTTAGATCCACTGTTGTGTTTTGTTTTGAGTTTACTTTCATGCTGTGATGCCTTCATTCAGAGAAGATAGGACGGTGGAAAGAGAGTGAGGTGTGATGTGTGGGAAAGGGCCTCAGCGTGGAATCAAACAGGGCCGCCCACTTAGAGGACTAAAGCCTCTGTACATGGGGCGCCTGATTTTACCACTGAGCCAAACGAGCGCCACTCGACTGTTTTAGTAGTTTTTAGTTTTGTGTGGACTTCATTCCAAAGATGGTTCATCGTGGACTCGTGGTACTTTGAATCAAAGTTGTTCTCATATCACTACCATCATCGAGAATCCCTCAGATGGGACTTAAAGTGCTGGATCTGATAATGGCAAGTCTGTCTGTTCATGCATTAATCTAATACCTCTTTTCGACCAACTCAAACCTGGTTGTATTTTTGGGTTGGTGCTCGCGCTGGTTCAGAGCTGGTTGAACTCAGGAACAGATGGGTGACGTCACGGATACTATGTCCATTTTTCATACAGTCTATGCCCCTACCTGCAAAAACAGCTTTTGGATTTGCATTATCAAGAAGAGCATTTTCTGGAGCATCTCTACGAAGGATGTTCCGAATCATTTCCTAGTTTCCTAACACTAGCAGAGCTAGCACCACCTGCAGGTTAGCGTCCTCATGCCTGTGCTGATTCCTCATTACAGACATAGTCTACATACAGCTTTATCTCCATTTACTAGATCAACATACTGACAAACCACGCCGTGCTACCAGATGATTCATCACCTGTGCTTGTTTACATCCAGGTAGTAGAGCTTAAGAGCAGAAGCCATGCTCAGAGCCACAGCCCCGGCTAGTGGCTGGTGGATGCTATAGCTTAGACACAATGTGTAACTGGTATTTCAGGCCCACAGTGATCAATATATTAATAATTAATTAGCTATCATATATTTGTATTAAACTGAACCTAAACCTTAACTGTGCTTCATCCTCAGAGGTGGCTGACATGGAGGAAGAGGACGCCCCGGCTGCTCTGACGTCTGCTGAAGACAGTAAAGAAGTCATGGCGGTGAAGGGAGACAAAGAAGTGTCTTTCCAGGAGACGGTGGAAACAACGGTGACTACTGTGACGAGGGTTGTGGAGACGACTACGGCAAGGAAGGGTGCGCAGGAGAGGGCGGAGATCCAAAGTGAGAAATTATCAGAGGAGGAAGAGGAGGATGAAGAGGAGGAGGAGGGGGGAACTGAAGCAGAGACAGAGGAAGGAGACGAGAGCGGAGAGGAAGAGCAGAGCCGAGCAAAGACGTTGTTGGGAACCTGGGAATCTGAGGTGAGACCTTTCTACTACTTTAAAACAGATTTGAATCTCCTGAACATGAGTCTGGTCCTGCTGGAGGTTTCTGCCTGTTAAAGGAAGTTTGTCCTTGCCACTGTAACTTGCTAAATGCTGCAAAGTGCTCTGCTCATGGTGGATTAAGATGAGATCAGACTGAGTCCTGTCTGTAAGATGGGACTGGATCTGATCCGGTCTTGATGTTGGGTCTTTGTTAATAATAGAACATAGAGTACGGTCTAGACCTGCTCTGTTTGGAGAGAGTCTGAGGATAACGTTTGTTGGGATGGATGTAGCTCCACAGGTTGCTGAAGGCAGACCTTCTTCTTTTTGTGTTTTTGAAATGTGACACTGCTTCACGTTCCCAAACCGCGCCTGAGTCCTGGGCACTGCAACACGTCTTTGAGGATTTCCCCGTCCTTTGGAGACGTCTGCTGAGAGGCAGATTTAGTTTGAAGACCTCCCCCATTTCAGCTCTGACTAGGACTCTTTGTGTTGACCTTGGCGTGGGGCATCGCCTGGCACTGCAGGTTTTCATGCAGGCTCAGAGAGGATTAGTGGAACTACAAATGAAAATGTGCCGTTATTAGCTCTTGATAGTGGGATTTTTAGGACTCAATCGGGGCCTGTTAAGTGAGGCGGGGGATTAACGGAGCCTGAATGAGGAAAGTTCCCTTTGGCGCGCTCAGACGGATCATTCAGTTTGCCAATATTGTCTTTTTATTAGCGATCAGAGGAGCAGCAGAGAGATGGAGGACCCCTGCTGCAGTTACAGAAACACTGGCCGCTTATTTAAACTGAAATTAAATCATCTGGATTAAAGCTCTGATATAATCTGACGCTGTCTCTCAAAGTCTAAACACCACGTCTGTGTTTTCAGGCCTCCTCGGACTCAAGACCTCCTCTACCAGACCCAGCATTTAACCGGAGATGCAGCCTTCTCGTCAGCGATGTAAGTCTGTTCATTGTTGGTTCTTTCTCACCTGTAGCTCAGGTAAAGCTATCCTGACTGAATATAAAGATGGACGACACGCCGGCTCCTTCCTCCTGTTGCACCAAAGTGAAGCTAAGACACTGCTATTTAAATACAACACAGAAATCACATTTCCCTACGGGGACAAAAAAGGACATCGTATCGTGTCATATCGTATCGTAATGTAATGTAACGTATCGTATCCTTCATATTGTTCATATCGTATCGTATCATACCGTAATGTATCGTATCGTTTCGTATGGTACCGTATCCTTGGTATCGTTCATATTGTATCATTTGTATCATTTCGTATCGTTCGTAACGTAACGTATCGTATCCTCTCGTATTGTTCGTATCGTATCCTTTGCATCGTTCATTTCGTATCGTATCGCATCGTATCCTCTCGTATTGTTCGTATCGTATTGTATTGTATCCTTCGTATCCTTTGTATCCTTGGTATCGTATCGTATTGTAACATATCGTATCCTTCGTATCGTATCCTTCGTATTGTTAATTTCGTATCGTATTGCATCGTAACGTATCCTTTCGTATCCTTTCGTATCGTTCATATCGTATCATAACGTATCGTATTTATCTTTTTGTATCGCATCTTATCGTGTCGTTTGTATCGTATCGTTCGTATTTATCGTTTCGTATCGTATCTTATCGTGTCGTTTGTATCGTATCTTATCGTATCTTATCGTGTCGTTTGTATCGTATCGTATCGTTCGTATTTATCATTTCGTATCGCATCTTATCGTGTCGTTTGTATCGTATCGTATCGTTCGTATTTATCGTTTCATATCGTATCTTAGCGTATCTTATCGTGTCGTTTGTATCGTATCGTTCATAACGTATCATAACGTATCGTATCGAGTCCTTTCGTATAGTTCATGTCGTATCGTAACGTATTGTGTCCTTCCTATCATTCATATCGTATTTATTGTTTCGTATCGTACCATTTGTATCGTATCGTTTCGTATCGTATCGTTTCGTGTCGTATCGTATCATAACGTATCGTATTGTAACGTATCGTATTGTAACGTATCGTATTGTAACATATCGTATCGTAGCTTATCGTATTGTATCGTATCGTATAGTAGCTTATCGTATTGTAGCTTATCGTATTGTAGCTTATCGTATTGTATCGTATCATATCGTATTGTATCGTATCGTATTGTAGCTTATCGTATCGTATCGTAGCTTATCGTATAGTAGCTTATCGTATCGTAGCTTATCGTATCGTATCGTAGCTTATCGTATCGTAGCTTATCGTATTGTAGCTTATCGTATAGTAGCTTATCGTATTGTAGTTTATCGTATTGTATCGTATCGTATTGTAGTTTATCGTATTGTAGCGTATCGTATCGTAGCTTATCGTATTGTAGCTTATCGTATCGTAGCTTATCGTATTGTAGTTTATCGTATTGTATCGTATCGTATTGTAGTTTATCGTATTGTAGCGTATCGTATCGTAGCTTATCGTATCGTAGCTTATCGTATTGTAGCTTATCGTATCGTATCGTATCGTAGCTTATCGTATCGTAGCTTATCGTATTGTAGCTTATCGTATTGTATCGTATCATATCGTATAGTAGCTTATCGTATTGTAGCGTATCGTATCGTAGCTTATCGTATTGTAGTTTATCGTATTGTAGCGTATCGTATTGTAACGGATCGTATTGTAACGTATCGTATTGTAACGGATCGTATTGTAACGGATCATAGCGTATCGTATCGTATCGTATAATTTCGTATGGTATCATAATCAGAGTCCCTCTAACGGTCAGTCTGTGGACAGGCCTGGAGTCAACAGGTCAGAGGTTTTCAGAGGACCAGAAAGCGAACATGATGAGGAGAGGAGGAGGATCCTTGATTCAGGGATTACTGATCACATGACTCCAGCTGTCCGGCGGTCCTGAGGACGGAGCCGGACCTTAGTGGATCGGAGACAGATCTGCTTATCTATCAAGAGTGTGATATCTGCTGCAGCCTTCAGCTCATGCAGATAAATATTTGTGTTATCATCTTACCTCTTCAGATGTGAGCTGAACTCAGTCATGTTTTTAGTAACCATCCCTCCAAAGATCCAGTGTGTGTCCCTCTTAAACACAGAAGAAGAACACACACACCTTCACACTCCTGCAGCAGCAGCAGCAGGTTGCCGCTCGTATTATTTTCCTGAGTGAAAGCGTTGAATGAGGGTGGATGCTGTCGGAGGATGTGGGAGGTTGAGATATTGATTCCCCGCTGTGAGTCAAACCCGGCAGCTCCACTCTTTGCAGCAGCGGCGGAGGCGTGACTCATCAGCTCCGGTGGAAGCGAGTCAACCCACTTCATAAAATCAGAATCAAGTCTTCCTCCAGCTGTGGGCGCTCTGCTGCCTCTCTGTGTCCTTCAGTCAGTGTGAGCATGACTCCACACTCTTCAGAGCGTCACTGTCACACAGTAATCACTCAGAGGTGTGTTCACTGACTCTGAGAGATAGAATCAAATGTTGTAATATTTATACTGAGATTCAGAAAGATGCCTGGCAGAGAAGATGAGCAGGACTGCAGCCTGATGCAGACTCTGGGTCTTTCTCAGACTGAGCCCTCGGCCCCGGAGTGACCTCTGACTGAAGTCTGACCCTCCATCACTCCTCAGCATGACAAAGAAGTCTGTCTTATGGTTTCACTTAAATACAAAACAGTCTACAGTCAAATATACATGAGCGCCATGTTAAAGACTAGAAAGAGGTTCATTAGACTTCATGTTCACTTCTACAGTTTCACACCTCCAGTGTTCTTCATCAGGTCTCATGCAGTGAACTCACTGAGCAGCTCATTAAATGAAACTTCACTGAGCTTCTTTCATGACAGAAAGCAAACATCAGTGAAGACTCTCCGACCAGCTGCTCATCTCTAGACCAATCAGCCAGCTCACGTCATCCTCTAGTAGGCGGGTCTAAAATCTCCAACAGCCTGTGGGACAAATTTTAAAAAAGGAGCTAAAGGAGAAAAGTTATATTGCAAGATTAAGATAATACATTTCAGATAGAAAAAAGGTGTGTGAAAAAAGTCATACATTTGTGAGACAGAAGTTTCAGATTTGTTTGAAAATGCTGTAAATTTATGAGAGAAAAGTTGCAAATTTGTGTGAATTTTTTTAAATGTATGAGTAAAAAAAATGTGCATTTGTGTTTAAAAGAAATTCCAAATTTATGAGAAATAATTGCAAATATGTGAGTCAAGAATTGTAAATATTTTTTTAAAAAGTTTCAAATTTCTGAGAAAATAGTTGCAAATTTGTTAGAAAAAAGTAGCAAATTGTTTTTATTAAAGTTTCAGACATTTTTGAAAAAAGTAGAAAAAGTTCTGAATTTGAAAAAAAATCTAGATTTGTTAGATAAAAAGTTGCAAAAAGTTTTGAAAAAGTTGCAAATTTGTGAGTAAAAAAATGTAAATTTGTGAGAAAATAAAAAAATTGTGAGAACAATTTAAAAAAAAAATGTTAGAAAAAGGTTGCAAATATGTGCGTAACAAATTGTAAATAATTTTTTTAAAGTTTCAAACATTTTTGAAAAAAGTTGCACATTTGTGAGTAGAAAGTTTTGAATTTGTGTGAAAAAAAAATACAATTTATGAGAAAAAAAGTTGAAAATATGTGTTAAGAAAATGTGGGAACATTTGTGAGAAAAAAATTCTAAATTTGTGATAAAATAGTAGCAAAATTATGAGAAACATTTTTAACATTTGTGTGAAAAAAAGTTCCAAATATGTTAGAAAAAGGTTACAAAGTATGTGCGTAAAAAAATGTAAATTATTTTTTTAAAGTTTCAAACATTTTTGAAAAAGTTGCACATTTGTTAGTAAAATTTTTTCAATTTGTGTGAAAAAAAAAATTGATGAGGAAAAAGTTGAAAATATGTGTTTAGAAAAAGGGGGAACATTTGTTAGAAAAAAAAAAGTAAATTTGTGAAAAAAAGTTACAAATTTGTGAGTGAAAAAATGTAAATTTGTGAGAAAATAGTAGCAAAATTATGAGAAACATTTTTAACATTTGTGTGAAAAAAAGTTCCAAATATGTTAGAAAAAGGTTGCAAATATGTGCGTGATTTTTTTTAAAATAATTTTTAAAAAGTTTCAAACATTTTTGAAAAAGTTGCACATTTGTTAGTAAAATGTTTTCAATTTGTGTGAAAAAAAAAATTGATGAGGAAAAAGTTGAAAATATTTGTTTAGAAAAAGGGGGAACATTTGTTAGAAAAAAAAATGTAAATTTGTGAAAAAATAGTAGCAAAATTATGAAAAACATTTTAAAATTTGTGTGAAAAAAAGTTCCAAATATGTTAGAAAAAGTTTGCAAATATGTGCGTAATTTTTTTAAAATAATTTAAAAAAAGTTTCCAACATTTTTGAAAAAATTTACACATTCGTGAGTAAAATGTTCTGAATTTGTGTGACAAAAAAATACAATTAATGAGAAAAAAGTTGAAAATATGTGTTTAGAAAAAGGGGGAACATTTGTTAGAAAAAAAAATGTAAATTTGTGAAAAAAAGTTACAAATTTGTGAGTGAAAAAATGTAAATTTGTGAGAAAATAGTAGCAAAATTATGAGAAACATTTTTAACATTTGTGTGAAAAAAAGTTCCAAATATGTTAGAAAAAGGTTGCAAATATGTGCGTAATTTTTTTTTTAAATAATTTAAAAAAAGTTTCCAACATTTTTGAAAAAAGATACACATTTGTGAGTAAAATGTTCTGAATTTGTGTGGCAAAAAAATACAATTAATGAGAAAAAAGTTGAAAATATGTGTTAAGAAAAAGGGGGAACATTTGTTAGAATAAAGTTGCAAATTTGTGATAAAATAGTAGCAAAATTTTGAGAAACATTTTTAACATTTGTGTGAAAAAAGGTTCCAAATATGTTAGAAAAAGGTTGCGAATTATGTGTTTAGAAAAAGGGGGAACATTTGTTAGAAAAAAAATCTAAATTTGTGAGAAAAGAGTTGCACATTTTTTGGATTAACACAAATTCAGAAAATATTAATTACCGAAGGCTGTCGTGATGGAAACTGCAGCCTCGGCTCATGGGACGCACGTTTAAACCGACCAGTTTGAGAGAGGCTCAAAGACCCTGAAACCGTCCCACCCATCAGCATGGTCTGGACCACAGTGGATAATCACCCTCTCCTCCTCCATGATGTCCACATCTGCAAACCCGACCCCAGCAGAGTCCGCAAAGAGAGGTCTCAAATGACTGAGGGACTAATCTCTGAATCCTAAAGAGGGCCTTGTTTTTACACGATCAGTAAAGCTAGTTGGAGCAAAATAGCATCACAGATCTGTCGGTGGCGTCCAGCCCTTTCTGCTGTGGAGGACTCCTCACAGATCGGAGTGGACAGCTTGTCGTCTGTGGATTAATTCGGCTGTTCTCCCGGGACTCTTCAACAAAATCTGTTCGCCTGTTTACCAACCAGAGAGAGCCAAGCACCAAACCTCGGCACATGTTTGAAACAAAGCTTTGGTTCCTGTTCATCCTGAAAGTGGTGCACTCTATTCAACATGAACGCACTTTATGACATCCTAAAGAATAACCTCCACCTCCACTTCTTCCATCCAACTTTCCCCCTGACAAACATGACACAGGGGATTTTATAGAAGCAGAATAGATAGAAGGAGAACTGGATGAAGGGATGGGGACAGTACTTTAACTCATATTCATTCATGTATGCCAACAACGACAACAGCGGCTCCTTTGTGTGTAGACTTTGTGAAACCGCTAACACGACTTTCCTCCTGGGGATGAAGCAGGAGTGCAGCAGAAGTTCATGCAAAACAAACACACACACTCACTCACACTCACACACACTCCCTGTCTCCTCCTCTCTGCAGGTGAAGTATAAGGAGGACTTTGAGAAGATGAGAGGTCAGAGTCTGTTCGTCCCAGGAGCCGAACTCATTCACTCCAAGAACATCAGCGCGGTGATCTCTGAGGTACGCTCCTGAAAACATCCTTTTGAAGAAGTGAACCAGACTCAGACTTAGACACGGACTCACTCTTCAGGTCCAGATTGGGTCCACACTGACTCATTTACTCTCTCTGTCCAACTCTCTGATGACAAATGAAACTGTTTCAGTCCAAATACAAAGAAGAGGGGAGGAAGGAGGCGTCCATGTCTCTGTACTCCATCCTGCCTCAGACTCCTGAAACTCAACGAGCCAGAGAGACGTCAGAGCTGCAGAGTGAGGTACTCACTCACAACTTCAGAGTGGCTCTACAGTGATGATACCAACATGATCACAGCTCTGACTGCTTCTTCTTCTTCTTCTTCTTCTTCTGCTTCTCCTTCTTCTGTTTGTCTTTCAGATCAAATACAAAGGGAACGTGAAGACAGAGATCTCCTCCTCTCTTTATTCTCTGCTGCCAGAAACGACAGAAACTCAGTTTGTCAAAGAACTCACCGAGATGCTGAGCGAGGTGAAGACATGATGGATGGATGGATGGATGGATGGATGGATGGATGGATGGATGGATGGATGGATGGATGGATAGATGGATGGATGGATGGATGGATGGATGGATAGATGGATGGATGGATGGATGGATGGATGGATGGATGGAAGGAATATTGGGACAACTGGACAGTCTTCTTCTCTCAGTCTTCCTCTCTTCCTCTCTCAGTCTTCCTCTCTCAGTCTTCCTCTCTCAGTCTTCCTCTCACAGTCTTCCTCTCTCAGTCTTCCTCTCTTCCTCTCACAGTCTTCCTCTCTCAGTCTTCCTCTCTCAGTCTTCCTCTCTCAGTCTTCCTCTCACAGTCTTCCTCTCTTCCTCTCTCAGTCTTCCTCTCTCAGTCTTCCTCTCTTCCTCACACTCTTCCTCTCTGCTCCTCAGAACAAGTACAAGGAGGAAGGGAGGAAGGAGATGAGCAGCAGTTTGTACTCTCAGCTTCCTGAAACCTCGGAGATGCAGCTGGCCAAGGCGGTCCACGAGTTCCAGAGCGAGGTACTCGAGCACAGTATTCATCCGGACTCCAGCAGCAGCTGTGTTTCAGCATGTTTCATCAGTTAGTTTCAGTCAGGACCTCACCGCTCAGCCTTCATTTACTGCAGCAGCTGCAGGCTCCGTGAGGCTCCGTTAGGCTGCCAGGTTTCCCTCTGCAGATAAATTAAACACAAGAAGTAAACACTGAGATCTCTACGAACTCCGGCTATCAGGAGAAGTTACCGTAACACAGGAGGCTCTCGAGCATGAGGTGTTTTAACCCGTCATCATCATGAAGCATCCTGAGCTTCAGGAAATGATTGTGATTTTTTTCTGATCTTTATTTTTAGAAAAAGTACAAAGCAGACGGGAAGAGAAAAGCCTCCATCTCCCTCTACTCCCAACTCGCTGAAACTCCAGAAATACAACACGCTCTGGAGGTTTCCCAGCTGCAGAGTGAGGTAACGACACACTGAGAATAATTCACATGGGCGGGGCGGAAATGTGAATAACAAGTAACAGCAGACTTTTAGACAAGCGTGGTTTTAAAGGGTTATTTCAATCTATTCACCTGGACCCTCTGATTTCACTTAATAGTTAAGATTTGAGATGAACAGGTGTCGTCTAGTTTTGTCACGTTTCTTGTTGTCTGGTCCCGTGTTGCCTCTTTTCTTGTGGATTGTCGTCTCATGTTGTCTCGTGTTGTCTCATATCTTCTCATCTCGTCTCATGTCGTGCCATCTCGTCTCATGTCGTCTCTGGTCGTGTCATCTATTCTCATCTCATCTCATCTCGTCATGTGTCTTCTCATCTCTTCTCATCTCGTCTCATGTCGTGTCATCTATTCTCATCTCATCTCATCTCGTCTTGTGTCGTCTCATCTCTTCTCATCTCTTCTCATGTTGTGTCATCTATTCTCATCTCGTCTCATCTCGTCTCGTGTCGTCTCATCTCATCTTGTCGTCTCATCTCGTCTCATCTCATCTTGTGTCATCTCATCTCGTCGTCTCATCTTGTCGCATCTCGTCTCTTGGCGTGTCATGTCGTCTCATGTCGTCTCGTGTCGTCTCATCTCATCTTGTCGTCTCATCTCGTCTCATCTCATCTTGTGTCATCTCATCTCATCTCGTCGTCTCATCTCGTCTCATCTCGTCTCATGACGTGTCATCTCGTCTCATGTCTCATCTTGTCGCATCTCGTCTCATGTCGTCTCATGTCGTGTCATCTATTCTCATCTCATCTTGTGTCGTCTCATCTCGTCTAATATCATCTTGTGTCTTCTCATCTCGTCTCATGTCGTGTCATCTATTTTCATCTCGTCTCATCTCGTCTCACGGTGTCTCGTATTGTCTCAGTTAATCTCGTCTCGTCTCATGTCGTCTCATCTCATCTTGTGTCATCTCATCTCGTCGTCTCATCTTGTCGCATCTCGTCATTTGACGTGTCATGTCGTGTCATGTCGTCTCGTCGTGTCATCTATTCTCATATTGTCTTGTGTCGTCTCATCTCATCTAATCTCATCTCGTCTTGTGTCGTCTCATCTCGTCTAATCTCATCTCGTCTTGTGTAGTCTCATCACGTCTTATGTTCTGTCATCTATTCTCATCTATTCTCATCTCGTCTCATCTCGTCTCATCTCGCCTCATGTCGTCTCGTATTGTCTCAGTTCATCTCATCTCGTCTCATGTCATGTCGTCTCATCTCATCTAATGTTGTCTCGTCTGGTCTCATCTCGTCTCATGTAGTCTTGTCTCGTGTCGTGTTGTCTCATCTTGTCTCATGTCGTCTCGTCTTGTCTCAGTTCGTCTTATCTCGTCTCATTTTGTCTCATGTCTTCTCGTCTTGTCTCAGTTAGTGTCATGTCCTCTACTCTCGTCTCATCTCGTCTCACGTCGCGTCCTGTTAAGCTGTGTCATGTTGTCATTTCTTCTTGTGTCGTTTTGTCTCGCCTGGATTCATGTCGTCTCTTTTCATGTCATGTCATCTCTGCTCATGTTTTCTCATTGCGTCGCTTCGTCTCGTCTCATCTCATCTCGTCTCATGTCTTCATGTGTCATCTCGAGTTGTCTTGTCGTCTCTTGTCATGTTGTCATCTCTTCTCGTCCCGTGTTGCCTCTTCTCGTGTTGTCGTTTTGTCTCGTCTCGCCTCGTCTAATGTCGTGTCATCTCTTCTCACCTCGTCTCATCTCTACTCATGACATGTCGTCTAGTTTCGTCACATTTCTTGTTGTCTCGTGTCGCCTCTTCTCGTGTTGTCTCGTGGCTTCTTGTGTCGTGTTGTCTCATCTCATCTCGTCTCATGTCGTGTAATCTTGTTTTGTTACGTCCCATGTCATCTCTTGTGTCGTTTTGTCTCGCCTCGATTCATGTCGTCTCTTTTTGTGTAGTGTTATGCCGTGTCATGTCACCTCTGCTTGGGTTTTCTCATTGCGTTGCTTTGTCTCATCACGTCCTGTGTCGTCTTGTCTCGTTTCGTCTCATCTTGGCTCGTGTCGTCTCATCTTGTGTCATGGCGTCCCATGTCGTCTAATCTCGTCTTGTGTTGTCTGTGCTCGTCTGGTCTCACCTCGTCCTCTCACTCTCTCAGGTGAACTATCGCCCTAAGCTGCTGGTGAAAGGAGCTCCGTCCTCTCTGTACTCTCAGCTGCCCGACACCACAGAGATCCAGTTTGCCAGAGAGATGACTGAGATTCAGAGCGAGGTACGGCACACTGTTAAAACTCAAACAGCAAGAGTCCTGCTGACACCAGATCTTCTCCTGTCTGTCAGCTGCTCACTCCTCCTTCTGTCCTCCCTCAGAGTAAATACAAAGAGGGCAGGAAGAGCCTCTCTCAGAGCTTCTACTCTCAGCTCCCAGAGACCGCAGAGATTCAGTTTGCTAAAGGAGTTGCTGAGCTGCAGAGCCAGGTGAGATCGGAGCCTCAGATATATTTAACATCAGTTCCTTCTTCTTTGTGTGAGCTCGTGTTTAAAGTGACAGTGCTTGTTTTTATTTATAGACGCGGTACAAGGAGGCCGGGAAGAAGGGCGTGAACTCGTGTTTGTACTCTCTTCTGCCGGAGACTTTGGAGACGGCTCACGCCAGGGAGGTGTCTGAGCTGCTCAGTGAGGTACAACAACATCACGTCGTATAGAGTCAGACAGTAGAAACTAAAGACGCAGTGAGATTTAGTACTGGAAGGGGGTTTCGGGTTTCTTTGTGGGACCTGGGACCTAACCTGTCTGTTCAGAGTCTCATCAGAGTCATCGTTGTGTCGTTGCAGGTGAAGTACAAAGAGGAGGGTAAGAAGGAGATGAGCATCAACCTGTACTCCGTTATGCCTGAGACCATCGACACCCAGCACGCCAAAGAGACGTCAAACCTACAGAGCGAGGTACTTAGCTTGTTCAACGTTGTTCTTTTCTCTGATGAAGTTAGCTTGAAGCTAACGACGGTGGAGAGCTTCCGTTTGAATTTCAAGGTAAAGCAGCGTTAGCGTTCACTCCCTGTGCATTCATTCGTTCCTGTCTCCTGCAGGTGAAGTATAAAGAAGGTCTGAAGCAGAGGATCCAGAGCAGTTTGTACCATCAGCTCCCAGAGACCACAGAGACACAGCTGGCCAAACAGCTGTCTGAGCTGCAGAGCGAGGTACACAGCATTACAGGATGGCACTCATGCTGGTCTAACTCAGTTGGTGGAGCGGGTCTTTTAGCCTCCAGAACTACTTCCCCCTGAACTAAAAGGTTCCTGTGCCCCCATTGTTCAACCGCGGGCTGAAGTCCCGGGTAGATTGTGTAAATCAGGCCAGTGACGTATGGAGGAATAAAAAGTAAAAGTAACTACACCACCAGACCAATGACGAATGCCATTAATCACAGATGACACCATAGAAGCAGACAGACAGGCAGGTATCACTATGAGCAACACAACAGTTAGCCTGTTAGCATGAAGAGACTCAGCTGGCACTGTTTTAGATGGTGCTATATTTCATCACAGATGGAAAAAACAATGACTGTGAACGGTTTTTGGAAAAATTTGAAAAAAAAAAAAAGATTGAAAAATCATTTTAACAATTTTTTTCTTTTTTTTTTAAAGAAATTTGAAAAAAAGAATTTGAAAAAAAAAAAGGCAAAAAAAAAAAATTGAGAAAAAAAATTTGAGAAAAAAAAATAGTTGACAAAAAAGTTGACCCGGAGCCTGTTGAAAAAAATAATTTTCCTCAAATTTGAAATTGTGCTCCAAAAAGCAGAAAAACATGAAAAAAAGTGAACATTTTGTGCCTGCGATTAAAAACATGGAAAAAGCAACGAATGAATCAACACCAGTAGAGGGCAGTAAAACAAAGAGGAACGCCATTCATCACAGATGACACCATAGAAGCAGACGGACAGGCAGGTGTCATTATGAGCAACACAACAGTTAGCCTGTTAGCATGAAGAGACTCAGCTGGTCTGTTTTAGATGGTGCTATATTTCATCACAGATGGATTCACTGAATCAACACGTGAGAGGAGATAAGCGCGAGTAGCAAAGACGTTTCAACACGGCTTTAAAATCCTTTGACACTACACCACCAGACCAGTAGAGGGCAGTAAAAACAAAGACGAATGCCATTCACAGATGGAAAAAAACAATGACTGTGAATGTTTTTTGGAAAAATTTTAAATTTTTTTTTTGAAAAAAACATTTTGAATTTTTTTTTTGAAAAAAACATTTTGAATTATTTTTTTGAAAAAAACATTTTGAATTATTTTTTTGAAAAAAACATTTTGAATTATTTTTTTGAAAAAAACATTTTGAATTATTTTTTTGAAAAAAAAAATTTGAAATTTTTTTTTAAAACAATTCTGAAAAAAAATTTGAAAAAAATTTGAATTTTTTTTTTTTTTTTTTTTTTCGAAAAATATTTTTTGAAAAAATAAAAAAATTGAATAAAAAAATAAGAAATTTGACAAAAAAAATTGCCAAAAAAATTGCCAAAAAAAATTTCAACAGCTGTGTAAACTCCACAAACATTGACACGTTCAGCTGAAGGTCTCCACTTTACAGGGTCACTTTTAAAACCGGAACACTGGGAGGAGAGACGCATTCACGGTGGGCTGAGAGAAGACTACTGTTACAAGCTGCTAAATCAAGAGAATCACAGCTTCTTCTTTTGAAAAGTACACACACATACAAAAAAGATAGAACAAATAAAAACTAATGAAAGAAAGAGAAATCAAGTGAAAAACAGATGTGTGTGATGTTATTGTGGACGAAGGGAGGAATAAAAACACTGAGGTTAATCTACCGATCAGACACGTTCAGCATTGCAGGCCCCGCCCCCCAAAAGTCCCGGGACCTTTGAAAAGTACTACCCCCCCTAGCAGGGGCTTTTTAGGAGGGAGATTATCTACCCTTGAACTTAATTTAGACCCTGGGTCCACCGGTCGGAACGCACATAGTTCAGGGGTAAAGTTCCTCTGGTCGAAAAACGCCTGCATGCAAACCCGGCTCTCTCATCCCCACATATCCTGTCTCTCTTCTCTCCCCCTCTCCCCAACGCTGAGGATGGATTTGTAGTTTAAACTCATTGGCAGCACTGCAGGGTGAAAGGAGCAGTGAGATGACACCAACGAAGAAGAGAGCTCTCGTCTTATTTTAAACCAGTGTTTGAATATTCAGACTGGTTCCGGATGAAATCAGGGACAACAGGAGAACATTTCATGCGTCTCTTTTTAATCCCTGATGCTGGCGTGTAGACAAACAGCGCTGACACGTTTCTGCGTTTGCATGAAGGAGGTGTTTCAAATACTTCTTCTTTACATTTCAAGAGACAGAAGAAAATCCCGTTTCCACAGTCTCAGCAGGAGGTCAAACTCAGTCATGAAGTGAAGCAGCTCGAGCCCCACACGAGGAGGGCTGAGCTAAATATGAACTTCTATTATGGGATGTAAAAATCCTCTATTCTGTAGAGCTGCTCTCGTGCAGCAGTTTGAACTACTTCAACTCTCTGAAGCATCTCTTCCCACTCATCCCACGCTTTCATGTAAAATCCCTCCACTTCAACCCAGCACGGCTGATCTGTGAGGGCAGGGGAGGACTGATGGAGTCACTTCATGTGATCGGTGCAATCTAATTCACTTCATTAATGTTATTGGACTGAAAAAGACTTGATGCTGCTGATGCTGCTTGTTTGAGCTTTTTTAAATTCAAAGGATGAACTTGCAGGAGGCGCCATGAAACTCAACATGTTCTTCTTTGAGTCATTTAATGATTCAGAGCCTGTAAACACCAGTTTGACGTGTAAATGACACACAGTCTGTTCCTGGAGAGCGACCAGAGGATCTATAGTTTACAGTGCGCTCTATTGCATTCAGCAACATGCAGTTTCTGTGCAGATGTGTAGCTCTTTCCAGTACCATCATTCCTTTTTTCTGTTAAGACTTTATCCTTTAAATCTCTTACTTTGTTCCTGTGAAGTTAGAACTAAATTCTCCCCAATCTAGATCTTAAATCTCATGAAATCCCATCTTTATTCTTCTGAATGTTTGACTTTATTCTCTTAAATGTTCAACTTTCTTTCTAAATGTGCGTCTATTTTTGTTACTAATCAATTCTCTTCAATTTATAGCTCTGTTCTTGCAAATTACTATTATTCTATTCTATTCTATTAAAGCTGGGGATGGTAGTCAGATTTAGTTTGCGTCGGGTCGAAGTGGAGAAGGGTTCCATGTGAACATGTTCCCTGCCTACCTCTCCCCTCCTACCTCTCTCCACCTACCTCTCCCCTCCTACCTCTCCCCTCCTACCTCTCTCCGCCTACATCTCCCCTCCTACCTCTCTCCGCCTACCTCTACCCTCCTACCTCTCCCTGCCTACCTCTCCCCTCCTACCTCTCTCCGCTTACCTCTCCCCTCCTACCTCTCCCACCTACCTCTCCGCCTACCTCTCCCCGCCTACCTCTCCCCGCCTACCTCTCCCCGCCTACCTCTCCGCCTACCTCTCCGCCTACCTCTCCCCTCCTACCTCTCCCCGCCTACCTCTCCCCGCCTACCTCTCCCCTCCTACCTCTCCCCGCCTACCTCTCCCCGCCTACCTCTCCCCTCCTACCTCTCCCCGCCTACCTCTCCCCTCCTACCTCTCCCCTCCTACCTCTCCCCGCCTACCTCTCCCCGCCTACCTCTCCCCTCCTACCTCTCCCCGCCTACCTCTACTTCTACCTCTCCCCGCCTACCTCTCCCTGCCTACCTCTACCTCTACCTCTCCCCGCCTACCTCTCCCTCTCCCCGCCTACCTCTCCCTGCCTACCTCTACCTCTACCTCTCCCTGCCTACCTCTACCTCTACCTCTCCCCGCCTACCTCTCCCTGCCTACCTCTACCTCTACCTCTACCTCTCCCTGCCTACCTCTACCTCTACCTCTCCCCGCCTACCTCTACCTCTCCCTCTCCCCGCCTACCTCTCCCTGCCTACCTATACCTCTACCTCTCCCTGCCTACCTCTACCTCTACCTCTCCCCGCCTACCTCTACCTCTCCCCGCCTACCTCTACCTCTCCCTGCCTACCTCTACCTCTACCTCTCCCCGCCTACCTCTACCTGCCTACCTCTACCTCTACCTCTCCCTGCCTACCTCTACCTCTCCCCGCCTACCTCTTCCTGCCTACCTCTACCTCTACCTCTCCCCGCCTACCTCTACCTCTCCCCGCCTACCTCTACCTCTCCCCGCCTACCTCTACCTCTCCCCACCTACCTCTACCTCTCCCTGCCTACCTCTCCCTGCCTACCTCTACCTCTACCTCTCCCCGCCTACCTCTCCCTGCCTACCTCTACCTCTACCTCTCTCTGCCTACCCTACCTCTCCCGCCTACCTCTACCTCTACCTCTTCTTTTTTCCCCTCAAAAAAATACTCAGGAATCGTTAGGAGAATTGATAGGGAATTGGATTGATAAGCAGAATCGACAATGACATTGACATTGATAAAATCTTATTAATTCCCACCCCTAGTCAGCATGCTGAATCAGCAGACTACAGAGCTGAAGTGTTCTCTTCAGTCTGAATGACAGGCGGGCGCACCACAGCTGTAAAGACCCGCCTCAACGCCGTCTCTCTGCCTCGATTAAATGTCAGCATTTCCAACACTGCAAATTCTTCCGCCACTGAGACCACGTCCATGTTCATGTTCCTACACATCTATGGTGTAGACCTTTAAATGTGTAGAATTAGAGCTTCTGAATTTAAAGGCGCACTTCTTAACAAAGGTTGTGTTTTATCTGCAGACGAAGTATAAAGAAGCGGGAAAGAAAGAAGCCAACACCTCCCTGTACTCTCTCCTTCCTGAGACTCTGGAGACGCAGCACGCTAAAGAGGCCGGGGAGCTGCTCAGTGAGGTACAGACCGGCTCCAGATCTTCTTCTTCCCAGGTTTTAAACTCTGCGGAGCTTCAATCTGACTGGTTTGAGTTTGTTTTTTACAGATTAAGTACAAAGAAGGCGGGAAGAAAGAGATGTGCAGCTCTCTGTACTCCACTCTGCCGGACACGACAGAGACCAGCTTCGCCAGAGAGATGACGGACATGATGAGCCAGGTACCGGCGTTTAAATATTCATACCATGATGATGATGTTAGCATCAAGATGGAACAGTGCAGATCTTTTTTTTTTGAAACATTATTTTTATTGATTTTCAAAAACTTTAGACTTTCATTTATAAACATTCATACACATATCTTCACATCTATGTGCATAAATACAATATAGAACACACACACACACACACACACACACACACACACACACACACACACACACACACACACACACACACACACACACACACACACTCAGGTGCATAAAGAAAGGACATAAAGGACACATACATAAATAAAATGAAATAAATAAATAAATAAATAAATAAATAAAATAAATAAAATGAAATAAATAAATAAATAAATAAATACAAGTAACTCATAAAAAAAATAATAAATAAAATAAAATAAAATAAAATGAATATAAAATAATAAAAAAATAAATATGAAATGAATAAAATAAATAAATAAAATAAATATAAAATAAATAAAAAATAAATATGAAATGAATAAAATGAATAAAATAAATAAAATAAATAAATAAAATAAATAAAATAAATAAACAGTTCTTCTACTATATCAGTAGTTTGAGTTGGGGGGCCTTGAAGGTGAGTCACAGTATCTCAGTCTACTACTGGAGCATCTAACATTAACCTGGGTTTCTCAGAGGGCCAGAGAAGTGCAGATCTCGACCGTCCCCTTCTCTAATCCACCCTGAACAAGCACTTGGAGGCTTTTGTCCCCAGTGGGAGCTGGGTTGTATGAAACCTGCAGGAAGCTGTGTTGTGTGGTCGTCACAGGTGGGATTAGCATCATAAAGGATCAAAGAGGTCATCTGTGTCGCTGCTTTCATTTGCATTTTCTCCCATGTTGTTCTGATGCAGTCCAGACTAATGTGTCCTGATGTACGAGCACACGGCGAGGCGTTCAGGGAACATCCACGAAGACAGAACAGAGAGGAGAGTTCAGATTTGATTTACAGAGACGCTGAAAAGAACTCTCAGCTTTTGTGATGAGAATAAATCATTCGCGTGTATTTGAACGCTGGAATATTTTGAGTTTACGTGCTTAATCCACGCAGATAACTCGCTCCATTCAGGTTTTAAATCAAGAGGACTGGACCTCCTCACTCACTTTCCCCACAGTGAGCTCCTTTTATTCCTGTTCAGACGAAGAAACAAGCAAACAGTTGTTGTTGTTCAGTCAGGTTTCAATTCTACTCAATGTGTTAACTTCCACTGGATCCGCTCCGTTGCGTTCCGGCTGCGTCTCTGATCCGGCAGGTTGGAGTCCTCTGGATCAGATACACAAGACTTCTATTTGTGCCGGATGCCGGAGCACGACGCATCAATCTCAACAGAGCAGATGGAGCGGGACAGGAAGTCAGGTTTCACCAAAACAAAATGAAAACATCCGGTTAATTTTCAGAATAAAACACTCTGTGTTATCACCAGATCGTATTTCACTTAACTACAACAACAAACCAAAGTCATGATGAGCGGAGCCAGGCCTGGAGTCAACAGGTCAGAGGTTTTCAGAGGACCAGAAAGACAACATGGATGAGGAGAGGAGGAGGAAAACCTCGGTCACATGACTCCACCAGCTCTGTGCTGCGTTCCTCCAAGTCAATGAAGTTTGCCGCAGCACTTCATCCTGAAAACAAAGATACTAAATCGACTGTCCCTTAATGTTTTGTGTTTTGTGTTTTAACAGACCAGGTACAAGGAGAACGGCATAAAGAGCCTCCCTCAGAGTGTGTACTCTCAGCTATCAGAGACCTCAGAGACCCAGTTTGCCAAATCTGTGTCTGAGCTGCAGAGCGAGGTGAGGAACACTTCCATTTCAACCGCCACTGACGTTTACGCCACGACATCCTCCTTTTAGTCCCCGCCGTGTTGTTTTAACATTTTTTAAAATTTAAAATGTTATAAAAATAAAGTTTATCAAAGAAACAAGATCTTTAGAGACCAGAACTGTCTCTATACCAGGCTTTGTTTCTGCTGTGAAGTCAGACATTTTAACATGGGGCTCTATGAGGAATGACTCACTTTAGGAGCCAGCCTCTAGTGGTCGTGTGAAGAACTGCAGTTTTTGGCACTTCATTCAACTATTTATTAGGGCCCGAGCACCAACAAGGGTGAAGGCCCAATTGGAACCCGAAAGATTTTTCTTTCTTTCTTTCTTTCTTTCTTCCTTTCTTTCTTTCTTTCTTTCTTTATTTCTTTCCTTCTTTCTTTCTTTCTTTCTTTCTCTCTTTCTTCCTTTCTTTCTTTCTTTCTTTCTTCCTTCCTTTCTACCTACCCAAGTAAATTGCCTTTTTGGATCCTGCAACACGCCCCAAAACTAACCAAAAGTTGCACATGCATCAGGATTGGCGAAAATTTCGATATTTTGGTGGGCCCGTGCCAAAAGTCATAAAAATGGCTCAATAGCGCCCCCTTCCTTCCAGCACCACACCTCCTTAACACGGTTCAACCTACATGCATGACATTTTTTCCATATCTATCAGGCCAAGACCTACAAAAAAGATTCCTAATGCCATGGTGAAATTCCAACAGGAAGTCGGCCATCTTTTTTTTTCTCCCAGTTTTTCGCCTGATTCGCAAGGCGCCGTATTTAAGAGATCTTGCCCTTGGCCTTTTCTCCAATCAAGTCCAAACCACGCACATTCTGTAGTAGACACAGAAGATTGAAAATTGTTCAAGGTATACTGTTCAGACTAAAATTGTGGGCGTGGCAGACTTTCAGGCGGTGCATCAAATGCACATGTCTCGCCATAAACAGGAAATGGATTTTTGGGGCTTTAAAGCCCAAAACCTCACCAAACCATGAGGCGGGGGCTGCAGGTGTTCTGAAGGACTTTCCACAAATATTAAGTTAATGAATATGTTAATCATTGGTTAAATTTCCTTCAGTTTTCTTCTGCGTCTCAATAAAACAAATATCTTATCCACTGAATGATTTCAGATGAAGTACAAAAGAGGAAAGAAAGACGTGTCCAGCTCTCTGTACTCCACTCTGCCGGAGACTCTGCAGACGCTGCACGCCAAAGAGGCTTCTGAGCTGCAGAGTGAGGTGAGACCACGCCTCTACCTGCAGCACAACACACCCACACATTTCCCCAGAGCTGAACAGTTATCCATGCTTTCTGTGCTCTTCATCGTGCTCAGCTCAAGTACAAGGCGGCTCTGAAGAAAGGTGGTTCCTCCAGTCTGTTCCACCTGCTGCCCGAGACTTTAGAGACCGCCCACGCTAAGGAGGTCTCCGAGCTTCTCAGCGAGGTACTGACGGGGGAGAAAATACCACTGCACATTTACAGCAACCTCAGTTTGATACAGAAATCAGCCCCTCGCTTTGTGTTGCAGGTGAAGTACAAAGAGGAGGGTAAGAAGGAGATGAGCATCAACCTGTACTCCGTTATGCCTGAGACCATCGACACCCAGCACGCCAAAGAGACGTCAAACCTGCAGAGCGAGGTACCCAGACCTACTGTTTCTGTGTTCTTTGCTGCTCCAGACTGGACTCAGTCTGATCTCATCTTAATCCACCATGAGCAGAGCACTTTGCAGCATTTAGCAAGTTACAGTGGCAAGGACAAACTTCCTTTAACAGGCAGAAACCTCCAGCAGGACCAGACTCATGTTAGACACACATCTGCTGAGACCGTGTTGGAGAGAAGGATAGAGGGAGATGAAGAGAGAGAGAGAGAGATGATAGTGGGGAGACGGATAGTAGTAGTTGTAGCAGCTGGAGTCTGGACCACGTCCACAGCAGCAGAGATCCAGAGGAACCTACGAGACAAGGGAGCTCAGGGACTCCAGAAAGGTCTAAGAAAAGAGAGAAGAGAGGGAGACCAGAAGAAAGAAAAAGAGGAGAATAAATGGGGAAGGAAAGGATAGAAGGAAAGGAGGGGATAAGAAAAGGAGACAGAAAGGATGAAGAAACATGAAAAGAACAAAGAGAGAAAGAAAGAAAGGAAGGAGAGGAAAAAGGAATAAAAGAAAGAAAGAAAGAAAGAAAGGATGAATAACAGACCCAAAAAAGGAATCTACAGCAGAGATCCAGAGGAACCTACGAGACAAGGGAGCTCAGGGACTCCAGAAAGGTCTATGGTTAGTAACTTTAATGGGACAGGAAGAGTTAAAGTGAGAGACAGGCAGAGAGAGGAGAGAGAGGGAAAGACAAGATCCCAGTGTGTCAGTCTAAGCCTATAGCAGCATAACTAAAAGCTGGTCCAAGCCTGATCCAGCTCTAACTATAAGCTTTATCAAAAAGGAAAGTTTGAAGCCTACTCTTGAAAGTAGAGAGGGTGTCTGCCTCCCGGACCCTGACTGGTAGATGATTCCAAAGGAGAGGTGCCTGATAACTGAAGGCTCTACCTCCCATACTACTTTTAGAGACTTTAGGTACCCAACATGAAGACAGGATCAGATCCAGTCCCATCTTACAGACAGGACTCAGTCTGATCTCACACAAAGTGAAGTCCTCTGATAGAAACCGATCCATAAAGATCCACAACAACACAAACAAATGATCAGGGCGGCGGCAGACGAGGAATACGGACAAACCTTTACACGTCCGGGTGGTTAAATCTGCTGCTGATGGTTCCTCTGCTCTGAAATGGATTTAATCCTCTCTACATTTCACACGGTTTCCTGTGAGTCGGCTTTAAAGGACACTCGGATATTTCTGTGTTGGCGCTGTCCTCCGGGAGGAAGGGCCAACTCCTGAATCTCCTCCAGTGTGAGCTGCTGCCATGAGTTAGATACGAGGTGCCAAATAAAGGCGTGCACTCTCCTCGCTCCCGTGCGTTTTAGAAATATCACTGCTGCAGAACACGACGGAGGAGCAGTCTTTTTGCAAGGATTGCACAAACACATCATGTGATTCTCTTCTGTCTCCTGCAGGTGAAGTATAAAGAAGGCCTGAAGCAGAAGACTCAGAGCACTTTGTACCATCAGCTCCCGGAGACCACAGAGACACAGCTGGCCAAGCAGCTGTCTGAGCTGCAGAGTGAGGTACACGGCGGGTTTTAACACGTTCATTCTTTAAAGACAGAGAGAACCATTAAATGCATCTTCAAAAGTTTCTGTAAGAGACACCAGATCATCTTTGTCCCTTCGAATCTGCAGACCAAGTACAAGGAGGCGGGTAAGAAGGAGGTGGAGAAATGTCTGTACTCTCTGATGCCTCTCACCATGGAGACGCAGCACGCTAAAGAAGCCGCAGAGCTGCTCAGCGAGGTAAACACGCCGTCCCTCTGTATCTGAGGTCTCAGGTCTTCAGGATCCTCAAACCATGCTAAACCTCTTCATGCTGATGTTTCTCAGATCAAATACAAGGAGGGCGGGAAGAAGGAGATGTCCAGCTCCCTGTACTC